>NC_046658.1:182368131-182390181 GCF_010883055.1 Belonocnema kinseyi
GCTTTTTTACAAAAAAGAAATGAATTTCCAGCCAAATACTTGAATTTTTAACTAAAAAGGATTAATTTTCAATCAAACAGTTTAACTTTTATCTACAATCATAAATCTTTAACTAAAAAAGTTAATTTTTTAAACAGACATAAATTTTCACAAAAAAATATTAATTTTCCACCAAAAAGATTAATTTTATACAAAAAAATAGAATTTTCACACAAAAAAACATGAATTTTCGAATTAAAAACATTAATATTCAATCAGTTTAAAAAATAAATAAATTTTCAACGAGAAACTTAAATTTCCAACTGAAAAAAATTTTGAAAAACTATTTTAAAACAAATAGATTAATTTTTTACAAGAAGAAGATTTTTTACAAAAAGAATTCCCAAACAAATAGTTGAATTTTTAACTAAAAAGGATTGATTTTCAATCAAACAGTTTAACTTTTATTTACAATCGTGAATCTTTAACTAAAAAAATTAATTTTTTAAACAGGCATACATTTTCACAAAAAAATATTAATATTCCACCAAGAAGATTAATTTTATACAAGAAAAAATTAAATTTTGACAAAAATATATGAATTTTCGAATTAAAAACATTAATATTCAATCAGTTTTCAAAAAAAAAAAAAAAATCAACGAGAAACTTAAATTTCCAACTAAAACAATTTTAAAAAACTATTTTAAAACAAATAGATGAAGTTTTAACCAAAAAGATGAATATTCAACCAAGAAGATTGATTTTCTACAAGAAGAATATTTTTACAAAAAAAAATGAATTCTCAACTATATAGTTGATCTTTCAATTAAAAAGAATTAATTTTTACCCAAACAGCTTAATTTTTATCTTAAATCATGAATCTTGAACCAAAAAATTCATTTAAGATTTGTTTCTTATATCGGGGCGGCGGTTTTAATTGAGGAAAAAATTCCCGAACATTTTCCGGTAGATAAACTTTTTTCGGGGTCACTGAAATTAAAAAAAAAAATCGAACTCTTGACACAGAAATAAAAGCTTTTAACTTTTTTACAAATAAACAATTGTAAATCAAATTCCATTAAACTGCAAAATTTTAAATTATAAATTGAACAGTTTTACGTCATTGAAAATAAGACATTGTACCCTTAAAATGAATTAAAATATTGAAACGAAAAAAAAATGGCCAACATTTCACTGAAAAAAAATAGTATAGATATCCTTTTTTTCAACTTTATGGAAATCTACAAAAAAAATCCCTCTTCGATTTCAGAAATAATTGAAATCCAAATACTTCTCCTTCGCAGAAAATTAAAAAAAAGTACAATTCTAATTTAGAAAAAAAATAATGATAAGACTACAAAATCCATCTCCCAATTAAGAAAAAATTTAAACTAACAATTCCTACCTTCGAACTTAATAAAAATGTTAAAAATAAAAAAAAAATCCTCTTTCAATCTAGAAAAAAGTGGAAAAGCCCAATTTCCTTTTCCTCAAAGTAAATAAAAATTTTAAAAATTATCCTTTATCAAATTTATAACATATTAAAAACCAAAAATTTCTCCTTTCCAACTGAATCAAAATGTAAAAAATATACATTTTCAAACTGCTAATTCAAAAACAAGAAATAAAAATTTCCTCCCTTCCAACTTAAAAAAAATCTTAAAACTAAAAAAATTCCTCTCATTAAATTCATAGAATATTGAAAACTAAAAATTCCTCCTTTTCGACTTGAAAAAAATGTGAAAAATATACATTTCCCCAGTGCCAATTTAACAAAAAAGTGATTAAAAAAAATTTTTCTCCCTTTCATCTCAATACAATTTTTTTAAATTATCCTTCATCAAATTTATAAAATATTGAAGACCAAAAATTTCTCCTCTGCAATAAACAACAATTCCAACGAACTATTCTGACATTAGGAAAAATGTTAAAAATAAAAAATTTCCTCTTCCAATTCAGACAATAAATTGAAAATAAAACATTTGTCTCTTAAACTTATTTGAAATGTTAAAAAGAAAAAGAAATGGCCAACATTTCACAAGCAAAAAAATAATATAAATATCCTTTTTTCCAACTCTATAGAAGTTTAATAAATATTTAAAAAATCCCTTTTCGATTTCAGAAATGATTTGAATCCAAATACTTATTTTTTCCAGAAAAAATATTAAAATCTACTATTTTAATTTAGAAAAAAAATGATGAAACAAAAATTCCATCTTCCAATTAAAAAAAATGAAAACTAAAAATTTTTCCCTTCCAAAATAATAAAAAAATTCTTAATAAAAAATTTCTCTCTCAATTTAGAAAAAAATTAAAAAATAAAATTTCTTTTCTTCAAATTGAATTAAAATTTTGATATTTCAAAATTCTCCTTCATCAAATTCATATAATAATGAGAACGAAAAATTCCTCCTGTCCAACTAGATTGAAATGTAAAATATATACATTTTCACACTGGTAATTCAAGAAAAACAACCAAATTTCCTCCCTTCCAACTCTAAAAAAAACCCTTGAAAATAAAAAAAATCCCTCTTCCAATTCAGAAAAAAATTCAAAATAAAAGTTCCCGTCTTCAGCTCAATAAAATTGATAAGAAAAAATTTCCCTCTTTCAATTTATTAAAAAATCGAGAAAAAAAATTTCTCTCTTTTAACTTAATAAAAATGTTAAAAGTAACAAAATTTTCCTCTTTCAATTTAGGAAAAAATATATATTTTCCCACTGGCAATTGAACAAAAAAATTAATAAATACAAATTTTTCCCTTTTTTAACTCATATTATCCTTTGTCCAATTTATAAAACATTAAAATCCAAAAATTTCTCCTTTCCAATTCAGGAAAAAATTCAAAATAAAACATTGTTTCCTTAAACTGAATTGAAATGTTAAAACGAAAAAAAGGCCAACACATAAAAAAATATAAATATCTTTTTTTTCAACTATATGGAAATTTAAAAAATATAAAAGAATCCCTCTTCGATTTCAGAAATGATTCCTATCCAAATACTTATTTTTTCCAGAACAAAATCTACTATTCTAATTTAGAAAAAAAAAGAATGATAAAACAAAAAAATCCATCTTCCAATTCAGAAAAAATTGAAAACTAACAATTTCCACCTTTCAACTTAATAAAAATGTTAAAAATAAAAAATCTCGCTCTTTCAATGTAAAACAAAATTGAAAAAACAAAATTTCTTTTCTTCAAACTGAATAAAAATTTTAAAAAAATAAGAATTATCTTTCATCAAATTCGTAAAATAATAAAAACGAAAAATTCCTCCTCTTCCACTCGATAGAAATGTAAAAAACATTTTCACGCTGTTAATTCAACAACAACAAAAAATTTCCTCCCTTTCAATCCTAAAAAAAAATCTTAAAAATAAAAAAATTCCTCTTCCAATTCAGAAAAAAAATTGAAAATAAAAGTACCCGTCTTCAAATCAATAAAATGTCTAGAAAAAATGTCCCTCTTTCAATTTAGAAAAAAATCCAAAGAGGAAAATTTCTTCTCTTCAGAATAATTAAAAAAAACTTTAATTAAAAATGATCCTTTATCAAATTTATACAATATTTTTCTAAAAATCCTCCTTTCTTATTCAAAAAAAGTCAAAAATATAAATTTTTCCACGACTAATTAAGAAAAAAACAAATAAAAATTGTCTTCCTTTAAACTCAATAAAAAATAGAAGAAATCAAATTTTTCTTCTTCCAACTGAATAATATTTTTTTAAATAAAAAATTATCTGTCGTCAAATCTGTAAAATATTTAAAACCAAAAATTCCATCTTTCCAACTTTATAAAAACGTCAAAAGTAATAACATTCCCGCTGCCAATTTAACACCAATAAAAAGATATTAATTCCCTCCCTTCAAAGTCTATAAAAACCTTAAAAAATAAAAAAATCCCTCTTACAATTTAGAAAAAAAAGATTGAAAACAAAAGTTCCCGTCTCAAACTCAATAAAATTTTAACCCTTCTAAAAAAATCTTACAAATAAAAAAATAAAAAAAATTCCTCTTTTCCCACTTAAAAAAAGTAAAAAATTCCTCTTTTCCCACTTAAAAAAAGTAAAAAATATAAATTTTCCTACTTCGAGTTTAACAAATAAATAAAAATTTTCTCAGTTTCGGCAAATTAAAAAAAAATTTTAAACAATATATTTTCGACTTTCAATTCAGAAAAAAATTAAAACAATACAATTTTACCTCTTCCAACTAAATAAAAAACTTTTAAAAGAACAAACTATTTTTCATAAAATTTATAGAATTTTATAAACCCAAAATTCATCCTTTCCAACTTATTAAAAATGTAAAAATAATAATTTTCCCACTTCCAATTTAACGAGCAAAAAAAATAATAATCCCCCCCCCCCCTCCAACTCTATAAAAATGTTTAAAATATAAAAAAATCGCTTTTGTATTTCAGGAAAAAAGATTGAAAATAAAAGTTCCCCTCTCCAACTCAATAAAATTAATAAGAAAAAGTGTTTTTCCAATTCAGAAAAAATTGAAACCCAACTCAGTACAAAACTTCAAAACAAAAAATGGTTTATTCGATTATAATAAAACTGTATTCCTTCCAACTCGACATTAGTAAAAAAATCCTTCTTCCATTCAATAAAGCTTTAAAAGTAACATTTTATTCCTTCCAATTCAATAATAATGATAAAAAGACCAAATTCCGTCTTTCAATTCAGATGCAATTCCAAAATAACTGCATTTTAAAATTCTTTAAATTAAAAATATATTAGTCCATAAAAATTTTAAACAAAATAGTGAAATGATCGTCAAAAAATTCCTTTTTACCCGAAGAAAAAATAAGTTTTCAACCAAATAGATCATTTTTCAACGAAAGAATTGAATTTTTTTTATTAAATTGATGCATTTTGAACTAAAATGATAAATACTTAACTGGAGTACTTACATTTTTAACCGAAAAGAAGAATTTTTGAACAAGGAAATAAATTTTCACTTAAAAAGATAATTTCCTAAAAAAAAAAATGTTTGAACAAACTACGTGAATTTTTAACGAAATAGTTGAATTTCCATTTAGAAAAGACAAGCTTTTAACCAAATTTTTAAATTTTCAATAAAAAAAGATCAATTTTTAACTATGAATAAATTTTATGCCAAAAATCATACATTTTTAACCAAAAATAGAATAATTCAATTTTTCGTTAAAAATCTAATTTTTAATGTTTAAAAACGGATTTTCAGCCAAATAATTGAATTTTCTACTGAAATCAAATTTCGACCAAAAATGAATTTCTAATTAAAAATATAAATTGCCAAACAACAATTGAATATTTAAGTTTTCCGTTAAAAAAATCATTTTCAACCAAAGCGACGAATTTTTAACTACAATGATGGATCTTCCACTTAAATAGTTGAATTTCAAACCAAAAAACATTATTTTTCAACAAAAATGATGAGTCTTTGACTAGAATCATTAAATTTCCAACAAAAACATTAATTTTCAGCCCAGAAGATTGATTTATATCAAAAAAGTCAAAATTATCAACTAAAAAAGATAATTTTTCAACGAAATATTAAATATTTATATGTTCAATAAAAAAAAATTAATGAAAAAAAATAAACTAGCTAATTTTTAACAAAATAGTTCCAGTTGCAACTGGAATAGTTAACTTTTTGGTGGAAAAATTAATTTTCAGCCAAAGAAAAAAACGAACAAAAACGATTAAAATTTGTAATAAAAATTAATGGAATTCAACCAAAAAGAACACATTTTTAACTGAAACCGATCAATTATTAACCAAAAACAGGATAGTTGAATTTTTTATTAAAAATGTGTCAAAAACTGTATAAATTTTTAACAAAACAAGTTGAATTTTAAACGTTAAAAATACCAATTCTTAACCAAATAGTTGAATTTCCAACTAAAATAATGAATCTTCATCTGGAATAGAACAGTTCTAAATAAAAAGATGATTTTTTGAGAAAAGTGTTCAATTTTGAACTAAGTAATCTTATTTTCAACCAAAAAGGTTAATTTTTACCACAAAGACGATTTTTTCAATAAAATAAATGAATTTTCATCGAAATATTTGTATCATCAAATACAAAAAGACAAAATTTCGACCAAAAATGCAATAAAAGATTCATTTTTACCAAAGAACTTTTTTTCTACCAAAAAAAAGTAAAAATTACCAACTAAAGATAATTTTTCAACTAATCAAATTTTTAACAAAATAGTTAGAGTTGCAACTGGAATAGTTAAATTTTCAGTAAAAGAAATTTTCAGCCAAAGAAAAAAAAACAAACAAAGAAGTTTTAAATTTTTAATCAAAATTGACGGAATTCAAACAAAAAGAACAAAATGTCAACAAAATACATGAATTTCCAACTAAAACCGATCAATTTTTAATTACTAAAAATAAAATATTTAAACTATACGTTAAAAAAATTAATTTCAAATAAAAGAACGTGTTATTTAATTTAATATTGCATTTAAAAACAAAGATTAGGTACGCTTTCGAAAAAATAAACTGAATTACAAAAAAAAATACCCTGAAATTTCTAGGTTTTTTCAGGTATATATAAAAATTTCCTTTCAATTTCAGATTTACCGGGTTTTTCAGATAGGGTAAAAAAATCTTGTAAATAAATGTAGAAAGAAAAAATGTAAAAATCTTACTTTCAGCGCGCATTCCGTAGGAAATCAATTTGGACTTCAAAATATCTTTCGACATTTGTTTGTAAGGACAGCCATGAAATTCTCCAGCACCGACCATTTCGGTTATAATTTTGGTGCATCCGTAAGGCGTATAATTTGTCTGCTTGCCCTCTTTTCCGTAGTTGTGTCGAATATTGTAGCGGTATCGTTTATGGAAAGTATCCTCGTCGATTTTCTGGAGAAACTCCTGTTTCCAGAAGACCATTGCGTCATCCAAACTGACTCCAATGCCCTTCAAAAATAGACCATATTGCTGACGAGCACCGTGCTTCAGGTGGTGATCTCTTCTCAAAGCTTCGTGAAGCGTTCTCATGCAGAGCGGATAAGAAATTTTTGAGAGCTGAAAAGAAAAAAAAATTGGCAAAGGCTCGTTTTTAATCGAAAAAAAAATTTCCTGGTTTGCAAACATTTTTCACGGCCAATGAAATTTAAAAAATCAAACTATATTCTAAAGATTTTTCCATAGAAAGTAATAAACAAGGAGCAAAAAATGTAAGCATTTAAAGTGGAAGTCTAGAATTTCAAATTTTGAAATTGAAGTTTAAAAGTTTTTCAATTCAAAAATTGAGTATTCAAATGCTCAAAAATTTTCACGTATAAAATGGAAGGAACAATTGAACAATGTTAAATGAACCCACGTTAACATTTTTAATAGTCTAAATTAAAGAATCAAGCAATCAACTTTTAAAATTTTCAAAATTATATTATTTTAAGTAATTTTAAACTAGACACATTAAAAATTTAAAAATAATTTTTTGAACTTGACAGTTCTTAAATTAGAAGTTCAATTATTTTTATTTTAAATAGTCCAGGCATCCTTTAAAAGCTTCAAGATTTTATTTCAAAATCTTTAATAATCTAGAAGTGGTTTAAAATTTTTCCAAAGTCAAAATAATTTTTCAATTTTTTGTCATAACTTTTAAATTTATTAAAAAAATTAAATTTGAATTTATAAATAACAATAGAACACTTATTATTTGTAAAAATATTAGAGTAATATTACGAGATACATAGAAGTTTTAAAAAGATTCGAATTAAATTTATAACTTGAAATAATTTCAAATACTTACAGCCGAATTTAAAATAAAATTTAGATTTTTTCAGATTTAAAACAAAAATTTTTGAATTTTTTCAAGAATTGTGAAAGAGTACAAAAGAATAAAAATTTTCTTCAGATTCTTAGGAAAATTGAAAATGATTTTTTACTTTTAAAAATTATTGTAACAAAAAGTTTAAGAAGATTTTGAGAGATTTAAAAAATGATCAAAGAAAAACATGGAAGATTTAGAAGTTCTGAAAAACATGTTAATACACGTCGTTTAAATTACTTGAAGTAATTTCAAGTTTTTAATTAATTTTGAATCTTTTCAAAACTTCTACATATCTCTTAAAATTACTCAAATTTTTCTTACAAATAATAAGTGTTTAATTATTATTTATGAGTCAAAATTGAACAATTTCACTTATGAATTAAACACTTTTTAAGTAGAACAATTAAAATTGTAACGCTAAAAGATTAAAAGTTCTTCGAAAATCTAAAGATTCAAAGCTTTCTATGTAAATCAATTTAGTTTCAAATTGTGTTCTTTTAAATATTTGGTTTCAATTTACTCGTCTTAAATGAACAATTTCAAATTAAAGGGGATAAAAATTAAATAATTTAGGCTCAGAATATTTTTAATTTAATAAAAACCTTTAATTGTCACTATATTATTCTGGATTTATTTTTAAGTTGAAAATACTAAAACGCACGTGCACATTTTTATTGGCTTAAAAAATTAATAGAAATAATATATTAATAAATTTTTCGATTCAATTTAATATGAAAAAATAATATAAAGGAATACCTGAAAATCTGAATTGAAAATATATTATTGATAAATTATGAAAATTTTTATTTAAAAATAAAATTATCGGAATAAATTGTGTCTGATCAATTATTCTTCAGATTTCTATACTCAGAGTACAGATCCATTTTAAAAACAATATATTTATTTATATTTACAGTTGATTAAATAAAACTGCTTTTTATCAAAAAATTTCCACTTAAAATGCTTTTAATTTTTAATTTTTTAAATCCTCAAAACTGCACTTTATTTATTTTAAAAGCTGTTAAAATCGAACTTGGGCAGATTCTTCTTCTGAAAATTCGTAAAATGCTTAAAAATTAAAAATCTAAAATGGAAAATTTTTTTAAGTGAATATAAAAGTTATAAACGGAATAAAACATTTTTTCAGATAAAAGTTTAAAATTTGCAAATTTATTAATAACAAAAAAATTCCCAGTTTAAATACAGAATTTTAATTCTTTTCGAAAATTCTACATTTCAACCCATTGTAAGAATTAAATTTTTTTGTAAAATTCCCTGTTTTAATTCATGATTTAAATTCTTTTTTCGAAAATACCTCGTTTCAACCCAGAATAATATTTTTTTTTTAATTTCAATTTTCCATTGAGCATTGATATTTTCCTAAATAAATTCCAATTCTAACTAAGAATTGGTTAAACATTGAAAATTCCCTGTTTAAATCCAGAATTTTAATTCTTTGACAAAATTCTTCATTTCAAATCAGAAATAAAACTCTGCTGAGAAAATCCCTGTTCAAATCAGGAATATAAATTGTTTTCGAAAATTCTCCTTTTAAACTAAGAATTGAAAACTTAAAACTTGCAAATTTATTAATAACAAAACAGATTAATTTCAATTCTAATAAGACGAATTTTCTGTTCAAATAGACGAATAAAGTTGAACTTTCAACAAAAAAGGATAATTAAATAATTGATATTTCAAAAAAAAACAAACAATTTTTTACAAAATAGTTAAATTTTCAACAAAATACATAAATTTTGAATAAATAGTTGAATTTTCAACACACAAATATTAATTCTCTAACAAAAGAACGAAATTTCAAAAAATAATATAATTGTCAACCAAAGAGATGAATTTTCCATTAAAATTATTGATCTTTAGCAACAAAAATATAATTTTTAATAAATTAGTTCAACTTTCAGCCCAGAATTCAAATTTTCTGGTCAAAAAGAAATTTAAAAAAATGGAAGTTACATTTTCAGATAAAAAAATAATGTTAAATTAAACATAAAACTAGTTTTCAACAAAATAGTTAAAATTTCATTAAAAAACATGAAACTACAGACAAGAAAAATAGATTTTTTACAAAATGGTTCAACAAAAATGATGAATCTTCAACTGTAATAGTTAAATTTCCATTTGAAAAAATTAATTTTCTACAACAAAAAATGAAAAATTTTTCAACTAAAATGATGAATTTTAAACAAACGAACAGAAAGAAGAATTTGAGTAAAGTGGTTCAAATATTTAACAAAAAAGTGGAACTTCCAACAAAAAAGGATGATTTTTTTACAAAATACTTGAATTTAAATCTGAAAAACGTATTTTCAACCAAAAAGACGTATTTTGGAAGGAAAAATATTAAATTTTAAGCAAAACAGAGTTGAATCTTCAACAAAAACAAAAATTACCAAAATATAAATAAAAAAATAATTGATTCTACAAAATAGTTCATTTTTCAACCCGAAAATCTTAATTCTGTAACAAAAGGACGAAATTTGAACAAAATAATGTCATTTTCAACCAAAGAGATGAATTTTCAATTTAAATTATTTATCTTGAAAAAAAAAAAATATAATTTTTAATAAATTAGTTCCAATTTTAGCCTAGAATTCAAATTTTCAAACCTAAAGTATAAATTTTAAACAACAAAATTAATTTCCAAGCATAAGGTTGCAATTTTATCCAAAAAAGATGAAATTTTCACCAAAGAAATTAGTTTTCTACCAATAAAGAGAAATTTCTAAAGAATTCGTAAGAACTAAAATAAATCAGTTTAAAAAAAATTAAAGTTACATTTTCAGATAAAAAAATAATTTTAAATTTTAAAAAAAACGAATTTTTAACAAAGTAGTTAAAATTTCAATCAAAGACATGAAACTACAAACATAAAATAAAAATACATTTTTTACTATATAGTTCAACTTTTACCCAAGTAGTTGAATTTTCAATTTAAAAAAATATATTTATTAATTTCTTTTAAACAAATAAAATGTATTTTCTACTATAAAAGCAGACAAATATGACTTTTTAACAAAATACTTTAATTTTCAACAAAATACTTGAATTTTAAACATACTAGTTGAATTTTCAACAAATAAAGATATTTCACTTAAGAAAGAAATAAGAGTTTATCTAAATTTTTAAGCCTCTAAGCCAAAAAACACATTTTTTTCTACAAAAATTGAATTTTCAGACCAAAAATATGACTTTTCAGCAAAAAATTAATTTTCAATAAACAAACGCATTTTTACACAAGAAAAATGAAATTTCAAACAAAGAAAAGTATTTATTTTTTTTTTACCCAAAAAGGAGAATTTTAAACTAAAAAATATCAATCCTAATAAAATGGAAAAGTTGCATTGCCAGTTAAAAAATTATTATGAAAGAATACAAAAGGCATTAAATCAAAACAGAATTTTTTAACAATGTCGTTTAACTGTTACCCAAGTAGTGGAATTTTCAATTAAAAAGATTAATTTTCAACCTAATTGTGAAGTTTTCAATCAAAGAGATGAATTTTTAAAAAATTGTTGAATTTTATGTTAACAAATATTTCAGTTGACTTTTAACGATCAAAATATGAATTTTTAAAAATTAGATAAGTTTCTACGAAAAAAATGGAATTTTTAGTCCAAAAAGATGAATATTTAGCAAAATTGTTCAATTATCTGCCAAATAGTTGCATTTTTATCCAAAAAATATTAGGTATCTCTTAAAAGAGATGAATTTTTATTTTTAAAAAACACAATTTTCAAAAAAATAGTTAAATTTGTATCCGAAAAAGATTTCAGTTGAGTTTTTAAGATCAAAATATAAATTTTGTAACCAAAAATTAGTTTCTACGACAAAAATTGAATTTTTTTACTCAAAAAGATAATTTTTTTAAAACCGAAAAACGCGAATTTTTTAATAAATAATTAAATTTTCTACCAAATAGATGTATTTTCATTCAAGAAAAATGAAATTTCTCTTAAAACAGGTGAATTTTTAATTTCCAAATTAAATAAAAGTCAAACTTTCATCCAGAAATGATTTCAATTCATTTTTAAATACCAAAATATAAAATATAAAAAAAGTCAATTTTCTACGAAATAGCTCAATTTTCAACAAAACAGTTCCATTTTTATCCAAGAAAGATTACATTTCTCTTCAAACAGATGAATCTTTATTAAAAAAAAAACAATTTTCAAAAAAATAATTACATTTTTATCCGAAAAATATTTCAGTTGACTTTTTAAGATCAAAATATGAACTTTTTAATAAAAAAATTAGTTTCTATGCCAAAAATTGAATTTTCAATTCAAAAAAACTAATTTTTTAAAAACCAAAAAACATGAATTTTTAAATAAATAGTTTAATTTTCTACCAGGCAGCTGTACTTTTATTTTGAAAAAATAAATAAACAAATATCTAAACAAATGGTTATTACAAAAAGTTAATTTTCAACGAAAAAAAAAGATTTTTGAAAAACAACAAAAATTATTTGCTAGTAAATTGTTTCAATTTTTACCTAAATATGTAATTGAATTTTCTACCAAAAAGATAAATTTTCAAAGAATAATATAATAGTAGAAAGTTAAAAAAAGGAAATAAATAAAAAAAATACAAGGCAAATAAATTACTAATAAGAATATTATAATAATCAGGACATCTCGAAGCTTCATTTTTAAAAATCTCAAATTTTACTATGACCGATTTTTTATTTTCCCTTAAGATTTCAAACTAAAATAAAAAATTAAAAAATCATTAATTATCCTTGACAGTTATTTAAAGAGCCTCTGATTGAAATTCCCTTACTGCTGCAAATATTTTTTGTTCGAAATCCCTGACTCTCCAATCAATAAAATTCCCTGAATTATAAAAATATTTAATTTCTAGATTCTTCGATATTTAAAAGCAAAGATAAACCTAGACTATTAAAAATTCAAACGCAAAAAATGTTTTTTAATATATATTAAACACTTTTTAGTGGTGTTTTTAGACCAAAAAGATAAGTTTTCAACAAAATAAATTAATTTTCAATTAAAATGATGAATTTTGAACTAAATAGTTAAATTTTTAATCAAAAAGATTATTTTTTTGCAAAACCATATTACTTTTTAACAAAGTACATGAATTTTCATCTAAAAAAAGATCAATTTTCAACCAAAATTAGAATAGCTAAAATGACAGAAAAATAAATGTTCAACAAAAATAAAATTAATATTCAACAATTTTTTTTTAATTATAAAAAAAATTATTTTGTAACCAAAAATAGAAGAATTACATTTTTAGTTAAAAACAATCAATTTTCAATCAAAAAGATGAATTTTGTACAAAAAAAAGTTTAAATAGAATATATAAGTTTTCAACTCAGAAAGATAAATTCATAAACCAAACAAAATAGTTCAATCAGCTGTTAAAAAACTTAATTAAAAAAAAATCAAAAATGAGTTTTTAGAAAATTGAATACATTTTCAATTGAAAATATAAATTTTCAACTAAAGAGAAACTATTTTTCAATAAAAAATATGCTTTTTTGACCAAATATTGGAATTTTCAACCGAAAAGATGAATTTTCTATGAAAAAGGCGAATTTTCAACTAGTTTTTTTTTCAAACAAAGAAATGAATTCATTTAAAAAAATAGAATAGTTAAATTTTCTACAAAACACATAATTTTTTAAGGAAAACATTACACTTCCATCAAAAGAAGATAAATTTTTAACTAAAAAAATAGATAATTTTTAGTAAAAAAATTTATTTTCAATTTAGTTAAAATTTTTTAACTGAATACCCTTCTTAAATTAGAAATTCAATTATTTTCTTTTTAAATAGTTTAAACATCCTTGGAAAGCTTCAAAATTTTATTTCAAAATTTTGAGAAATCTAGAAGTTGTTTTAAATTTGTTTTAAATTTAAAATTATTTTGGAAATTTTTTCAGAACTTCAAATATCTGTCAAGATTAATTGAATTTTTTCTACAATTTTCAGAAAATTTGAAAAGTTTTTCAAAGATTTAAACAAAATTTTCAAAAAAGAATCTAGAAGATTTTAAGAAAACTTTCTAAAATTTTCATGATCATTTTTAATATTTTTAAAACTCCTAAATATCTCTTAAAATTACTCAAATTTTTTCTATAAATGTTCATTTGTAAATTATATATCCAAATTAAAAAAAATTCATTCACAAATTAGACATTTTTCAAATACAACAATTAAAATTGTAACGTTCAAAGTTTAACGGCTCTTCGAAACTTTAACGATTCCAGGCTTTCTATGTCAAACAATTCAGTTAAAAATTCTTTATTTTTAAATATTTTGTTTCAATTTACTTGCCTTAAATAAAAACTCAAATATTTCTAAATATCAAGAAATTAATCTTTTTTTTTTATTGGAAATTTCAAATTGAATGGATTAAAAATTAAATATTTTAGACTAAAAGAATATTTTAAATTGAACAAATCCTTTAATTAAGAATATATTACTATGAAGTTATTTTTAAATTGAAAATTTGTTTAATGACTAAGACTTTCAAAAGTTTTAACGTTAAAATCTGAAAATTCTTAAATTTTGAACTGATTTAAAATCATTTTGTCAAATCGTTTTATTTGTTATTTTTTATTTGTTCAAGTCTTTAAAAAAGCATTAAAAAATTCTTTAAATTAAAAATGTAAGTTCAGAAATAAAAAAATAATGAGAAATTTTTAAAGTAAAAATTTTTTGAATTACGCAATAAATTCTTTCAATTCCCTTACGTTTTCCTATAAATGAAATTATTTTTAAAGTGGACAAAATTGGAAATAAATAAGAAACTTGTAAATATTTGGAATGGTAACCTCGCAATTCTCACGGTAATAAATTGAACAAGATATTGAAAATCTGTCATTTTTTCTCTAATTTTAATAAAAAGAAAAAATAGTAATCAATTAAAATATACCAGGACTTTTACAAATTTTCATGGATTTCTAGGACGCTAGACAACCTGATTTATTTTTTCAATGGAGGTATATTCGAGGGTTTGAATTTTGATAGAAAAAAACTTACGTCGTCTAACATAGCGATGGGCGTTGTTTCCGTGGACCAGACGGCCTTTGTCATTCCGGAAAAGGACTGAGGAAGGCTTTTTAGGAAATTTATGAGTCTGTCGTCTGATGACATATTTTCTAAATACTCCTTTGCGATCTGTAAAAAAATGTTCATTTTTATTAAGGCTCCTTTTTAATTCAGGATTGCCACTTGAAACTAAGAAAAAAAATCCAGACTATTTCCCAGTCTAATATATTTTTTTCCGGGTTTTTAAAGCGTTTTTAATCATTCTTCAATATTAATTGTTTTATTATGTCAATTTTGAAAAGAATTTAACATTTTAGAATTAAGAGGTGAAATATATTATATAAATTATTATTTTTTGATTAATTATCAAATTAAAATTAATTAATCAGATTTAATTTCTTCATTCTTCATTTTCAAGAAGGAAAGATGAATTTTCAATAAAATAGTCCAATATCCAAAGTTTTCAGCAAAAGAGACCAATTTTAAACAAAAAATTTTAATTGTTAACAAGATAGTTGAATTTTCAGCTTAAAAAATGAGTCTTCAACCAAATTATCGAATTTTCCAACGTTAAAAATAAAACTTCAACCAAAAACAGTTGCATTTTAAAGCCAAAAAGACAAATCTTTTAGAAAACAGTTGTATTTTCAACAAAGAAAGATAAATATTTTTTTTTAAACTAATTTTCTACAAAAGATGAAATTACATTCTAAAATGACAAATTTTCTATCCAAAAAGGTGAATGTTAATGAAAAGACTGAATTTTCGACAAAAAAAAAAAATTTTTAATAAAGCTGTTGAATTTTGAACAAAATAATGAAATTTTCAAAAAAATAGTAGAATTCATAATCAAAAGAGGTGGATTCCAAACCCAAAATATAATAGTAGTATACTTTTCAAATTAGAATAATTAAATTTCAAACAAAACAAAAAAAGATTGGTTTTTAAGAAAAAAAGTAGAATTTTTTACCAAAATATTATCTTTTTATCAAAAGATGAATTATAAATCTAAAAGAAGAAATTTTCTATTCAAAAACACAAATTTTCAAAAAAGCAATTGAATTTTCGACCAAAAAAGATGCCTTTTTAAAACAAATTTGTTAAATTTTCAAGAAAATAGTCAATTTTATACTAAAATTATGAATCTTCATAAAAAAAAAGATTTTTCAACAAAGGAGTTAAACTTTGAATCAAGTAGTAGAAAATACAATTAAAATATATGATTTTTTGACCAAAAATGTAATGGTTGCTATTTCAACAAAAAAGTATTTTGAGTTCGAATCAAAAGCAGTTGAAATTATGCAAAAATGATGAATTTTCAACAAAAAGTTGAATCCTTAGCCAAAAGAGATTTTTTAACTGAAAAAGTCGAATTTTCAACGAAAAAGTTAAATTTTGAACCAAGGAGGATTTTTTAGTCAAAAGATAGAAAAAATATCAACCATAGTGTTGAATTTTCAAGACAAAAAGGCAAAATCACTGCAAAAAAATTGAAATTTCATCTTCAAAATATGAATTTTCAACAAAAAAAAATATTATAAATTAATTATTCGAATTTTCTACAAGAAACGATCGATTTTCAAATCCAAAGATGAATTTTCGATAAAAAAAAACAAGAATGTTCAACAAAAAAATGGAATTTTCGATAAAAAACATGACTTTTTAAGAAAATAGTTCAATTTTCAGCAAGACAATTAAATTTTCAACAAAAGAATTTAATATTTAACAAAATAATTAAATTTTCAACAAAAGAATTAAATTTACAACAAAGTAATTAAATTTTCAAACGGAAAAGATGAATTTTCAACGAAAAATTTAAGTTTTCAACCAAGAAGGATTTTTTCAGTCATGAGTAAGAAAAAAATTTCAACCAAATTGCGGAATTGTTAAGCCAAACAGGAAAATTTTCTACAAAACAGTTGAATTTTCAACTCGAAAATATTAATTTTCAACAAAAAAAAGTTAATTTGCCAATAATATGTGAATTTAGAAAAAAGTCCTGAAAGTAAAAAACTTTTAACGAAATGGTGGAACTTTCTACAAAAAACAAAAAAAAAAATAGAAATTTTCGACGAAAAAAAAAATATAATTCAAAACCAATTAGTTGAATTTTCAAAAAAAAAATCGATTATCAATCCAAAGGGATGAATTTTCTATAAAAACAAACAAGAATGTTCCACAAAAAAATTTAATTTTCGATAAAACAGATGACTTTTTAAGAAAATAGTTCCATTTTCAGCAAAATAATTAAATTTTCAACCAAATAGTACCATTTTTAACTAAGAGATGTGAATTCTGAACGAAAAATATTATGGTAGATTTTTCAATTCAGAAGAATTAACAATCAACCATAAAAATTATGAAGTTCCAACCAAAAAAATATTTTTTTATGAAAAGATGAATTTTTAACAAAATGATTGAATTTTCAACAAAATAATTAAATTTTCAACAAAATAATTAAAATTTCAACAAAATAATTAAATTTTCAACAAAAGAATTACATTTTCAACAAAGTAATTAAATTTTCAAAAAAGTAACTAAATTTTCAATAAAAAAAGACGAATTTTCAACGCAAAGTTACATTTTCAACCAGAAAGGATTTTTTCAGTCGTTAGTGAGAAAACAAATTTCATCTAAATTGCGTAATTTCCAATAAATAGAAAAAACAAGAATGTTCAACAAAAAATTAAATTTTCAATAGAAAAGATCACTTTTTAAGAAAATAGTTCTATTTTCAACAAAATAATTAAATATTCAACCAAATAGTGCCATTTTTAACCAAGAGATGTGAATTCTAATGCAAAAATATGATGGTAGAGTTTTCAATTTAAAAGAGTTAATTATGAAAAGGTGAATTTTCAACAAAATAATTGACTTTTTGACAAATTAATTAAATTTTTAATGAAATAATTAAATTTTCAACAAAGTAAATAAATTTTCAACAAAGTCATTAAATTTTCAACCGAAAAAGACAAATTTTCAACGAAAAGTTAAATCCTTAGCCAAAAGATATGAATTTTCAACCCAAAAAGCCGAACAGGCAAATTCTTTACAAAATAGTAAAATTATAAATCAGAAAATATTACTTTTCAACGTGAAAATTAATTTTCCAACAAATATTTGAATTAAAGAAAAAAGTCAAGAGAGTAAGAAACTTTCAACGAAATGGTGGAATTTTCTACAAAAAATACAAATTTGCGACAAAACAGTTAAATTTTCAAGCAAAAAAAAAGAATTTTCTACCTAACAGTTGAATTTTCAACCCAAAAGTATCAATTATAGACAAAAAAGGTCATTTTTAACCAAATAGTTAAATTTGCAGGTCGAAAAAATAGATTTTCAAAAAAAAATCAATTTTCAACAAAATAGTTCAATTTTTAACTAAAAACTGTCAATTTTCAACCAAAAATGGAACAGTTAAATTTTTTATATTTGAAATTGTTTTTTTAATCAAGAATATTTTTCTCCTTTAAAAATTCCATCCTTAATAATTAATAAATAAAATATATTTGTCTGAAAAAGAACTTACAAACGTGCATTAATTTCATTATTACAGTTTTTCAATTTGGAATAATTTTTAGGTTCTATTTTTTTTTTTTATAAATTCAAAATCTAGAAAAGTAGACATATTTCAATTTTTTGTTCCGTTATTTAATTTTAATTTCATTCTTTCGGAACTGCTTTTATTTAAAAATATTTATTCTTGAAATTTACAATAAAATATTTTAAACTTTTGAACAAATTTATTTTAAAATTCATCAATTCTTTTTTCTTTTTAATTTTCAACGCTTTCAAATTGATATTTTTTTACTCTTTAATATAATTATATTAAATTACTGATTTAAAAACTATTTCAATTTGATATAATTAATTTTTTAAGGATAATCAATAAAAAAAAGGAAATTATACTTTGAAATAGTATGATTACAAACTCACCTCCATCATTTTTGTCAAATGTTCTTTGTAAATGACAAGAATTACCGAAATTAGATCATGATGTGGCACATAAGCACTACCATTTTTGATGAAAACTTTTCTGTCCTTAACCAAATCAGTTACATTTTCAAAAGGTAATTTGTAGAAATCTGTGCTGTAATCGATTTCCTTCGTGGAATAAAGTTTTCCTCTCAATTCGTCTTTTTCTTCATCTGAAACCTTACGTATAAAAATAAATAAATATTAACAAAAGCTGATTAGGGGCCAACCAGAAAATACGTTACCAATTTTTTTTTGTTACAAAAAGTTTTGTCCTTAAAATAGTTGAATTTTCAATAAAAAATGCAACAGTTAATTTTTCAAGCAAACAAGATTTTAACTTAAAATCAAAAACAAAGAAAGGATACACTTTCAGCCAAAATAGATGAATTTTCTACTATAAAGGATGAATTTTCAAACCAAAAGGACGAATTTTCAACAAAGCAGTTGAATTTTTTACCAAAGAAAGAAGTTAACAAAATAATTAAATTTTTTTAAAAACAGTGGAATTTTCAAACAAATAGATGAATTTTTCATTCTATAAAAGAGAAAATGAATTTTTAATACACAAAAAAAACGAATTTTCTATTATTTGAATTCGAACAAAAAAGCAAAAGCTTAATTTTTTCACCCAAAAGAACAGATTTGAGGAAAATATATAAATTGTTTATAAAATCGTTATATTTTACACAAAACCGTTAATTTTCTACGAAAAAGATTAACTTTTCCCTTAAAAAAAACTAATGTACAAGAAAATAAATAGTATTCAAGCTATAAAATCGAATTAAAAGAAAAAAAAATAATTCAGTTTTATACCCAAAATGGTGAAATGTCAAAAATAAAATGAATTTTCTATTATTTGAATTAAACCAAACAAAAAATGCATAATTTTATACCAAAAAAGAAAATTTTTTTATCAAAATACATAAATTTTCTACAAACTAATTAAACTTTCAAGAAATTAATTGCATTATTAACAAAACCGTTAATCTTCTACCAAGTAGTTAAATTTTCAAATAAATAGTTTGATCTTTCAATCGAGTTTTTCAGGCGAGTTTTATACCTAAAAAGATGAAATATCAACAATAACATGAATTTTTAGTAAAAAAAAAAAATGAATTTTCTACCAAAAAGGTGAATTTTCAGTAAAATACATCAATTTTTTACAAAATAATTAAATTTTAACAACACAGTTAATTTTTTATCAAGCTGTTAAACTTTCAAACAAATAGTCTAATTTATAGATAAAAAGCAAAATTTTTAACCTAAAGGATGAATTCTCAACCAAGACGAGAAACTTACTACAAAAAGAGAAAAAAGTTTCAATAAAATATAAGAATTTTCAACAAAATAGTTTAGTTTACCAAAAAGGATGAAATTTGTAAGAAAGGAGATTTATTTTTAAACAAACGATACATATTTTCTGCGAAATAGTTTAATTTTCAACAAACTAATTGAATTTTTAATCAAAATGAATGAATTTTCAACCAAAAAGTGAAACTTTCTTTAAAAAATCAACAAAATACAAGAATTTTAAGCCAAATAGTTGCATTTTTTACCAAAAAGATTAAATTTTTACAAAAAGAGATATATTTTCCAATAAAAAGGGCACACTTTCAACAACAAAAAATTGAATTTTCATCCCGAAAATATGAACTTTCAAACGAATAATTAAATTTTTACCTAAATAGTCGAATTTTTAAACAAATAGCTGTACTTTTAACAATTTTTCGATTACAAAATATGAATTTTTATCAAAATAGTTGAATTCTCAACAAAGGAATTAAATTATCTACCAAATAGTAGAATTTTTAACCAACAGAGATTAATTTTGCACTAAAAATAGGATATTAGTTTTCTTTTAATGACAAAGAATTAAATTTCAATAATAAAAGATCATTTTTTAACCAAAAAATATGACTTTTCTACCACAGCATGGATTTTTAATCCAAAAAGAGGGATTTTCTGTCCAAAGAGACAAAAGTTCAAGAAAATAATTTAATTTTCAAAAAAATAATTTAATTTTTGTCGAAATAGAAGCATTATTAAACAAGAGATGATTTCTGGATCAAAAATATAAAAGTAGAATTTGTGAAAAAATAAAAAAAGCTAAATTTTCCAAACCAAAATTAAATTTCAACCAAGCAGTTAGATTTACAACCAAACTGATGAATTTTCAATCAAGAAAATTAACTTTTTACCAAAAAAGACAAAATTTCAACAAAATACGAAAATTTTCAAACACAAACGACTTATTTTCCATAAAATAATTGAATTTTCACCCCGAAAATATTAATTTTTCAAACAAATTAATTTTCAACAAAATAGTTTAATTTCCTATCTAAAAATTATTGTTTATGTTATTTTCTGCGAAATAGTTTAATTTTCAAAAAACTAATTGAATTTTTAACCAAAAAGGATGAATTTTCAACCAAAAAGTGAAACTTTCTAAAAAAATCAACAAAATACAAGAATTTTAAGCCGAATAGTTGCATATTTTACCAAAAAGATTAAATTTTTACAAAAAGAGATATATTTTCCAATAAAAAGGGCATATTTTAAACAAAAAAGATTGAATTTTCATCCCGAAAATATAAACTTTCAACCAAATAATTAAATTTTTACCAAAACAGTCAGATTTTTAAACAAATAGCTATATTTTTAACAATTTTTCGATTACAAAATATGAATTTTTGTCAAAATAGTTGAATTTTCAACAAAGAAATTAAATTTTCTACCAAATAGTAGAAATTTTAACCAAAAGAGATTAATTTTGCACTAAAAATAGGATATTAGTTTTTTTTAATGACCAAGAATTAAATTTCAATAATAAAAGATACTTTTTTAACCAAAAAATATGACTTTTCTACCACAGCATGGATTATTAATCCAAAAAGAGGGATTTTCTGTCCAAAAAGACTAAAGTTCAACAAAATAATTTAATTTTCAAAAAAATAATTTAATTTTCCCCCAAATAGAAGAATTATTAAACAAGAGATGATTTCTGGATCAAAAATATAATAGTAGAATTTGTGAAAAAATAAAAAAAGCTAAATTTTCCAAACCAAAATTAAATTTCATCTAAGCAGTTAGATTTCCAACCAAATGCTTGCATTTTTACCAAAAAAGATTAAATTTTTGCTAAAAATAGATTAATTTTCAAACAAAAAAGACGTAGTAAAATGATTTGATGAAACAAATCAATCCTTTCTTCGACCGTTGATATTTATTGATTTCAAATCGTAGATTTCAAATTATTTATGTCTTACGGTCCAA
>NC_046658.1:182390281-182415367 GCF_010883055.1 Belonocnema kinseyi
AATTAAATCTATTGTAAGTATCACTCCAATTTCTTTTTTTGTTAATTTTATTACTGTTATTGTAAATCTCATGAATGCGTTCTTTAATGATGTCACTTACAAACTCAAGAGGATAGTTATCCTGTACTAAAGTTGTTTTTAATAGATTTAAATTTTCTTTTCTAAATTGAATGTCAGATAATTTTACACATCTATCAACTAAACCCTTAATTAAACCAATTTTATGCCCAAATAAATTATGTGAATTATAGTTTAAGTATCTACCGGACCAAGACGGCTTTTTATACCAATTGGTTAATAAATCACCATTTGGAGTTTTTATAATTTTTAAATCAAGATAGTTAATAACATTATTAATCTCACATTCATAAGTGAAATATTTATTTTATACTCATATACTCATACTCATATTTATTTTTTCGATTTACGATTGGACCGTAAGACATAAATAATTTGAAATCTACGATTTGAAATCAAAAAAAGACGTATTTTCCATAAAATAATTGAATTTTCACCCCGAAAATATTAATTTTTCAATAAAGTTAATTTTCAACAAAATAACTTAATTTCCTCTCTAATAATTATAATTAATGTTATTTTTTCATTACATGGTCTTAAACCAATCTTTTTAAAAATAGTGATTTACGACATTGCAGAGAGAAAAAACAATGAAAAAATCAACTAAATATTTTAATTTTCAACGAAAAATATGAATTTTTAACCAAGAAGATTAAGTCTCTACAAAGACGGATGAATTTTCAACAAAATAGATTAATATTTAATTAAAAAAGATTATTTTGAACCAAAAATACAATATTTAAATTTTATTGTAAACATTCTTTGGAACAGAGTAAAAAATTGCTAAATACATAAATTTTCAAATAAAATTATGAATATTCAACCGAAATTCTTGAAATTTGAAACCAATCTGATGAATTTTTAACTAAAATTATCAATATTTAACTGAAATAATTGAATTTAAAAAAATATGAATTTTTAAACAATAATGTTAATTGTTAAACAAAAGGATTAATTTTTCTACCAAAAATACAGTTTTTAAAAAATAAAATACATCAATCTTAACGAAATAGTTGGATTTTCAACTAAATGGTTAAATTTTCAACTTTAAAAAAATTAATTTTCAACAAAAAATGAAATAATTACATTTTTAGTGAAAAAAATCATTTTCATCTTAACTGATAAATTTTCCATTAAAATAATGAATCCTCAACTAGAATTGTTGAACTTTAACAAAAATATGAGTTTTCAACTAAAAAAATGAATCTTCATCTGAAATAGTTGAACTTTCACTAAAGCAAAAAAATAATTTTTACTAAACAAAAATATTGTCAACCAAAACTTAAATAATTCAGTTTTATGTTATGAAAATCAATGTTTAACGACACGAATTTTCAAATAAAAAAAATATATTTTCAACCATAAATTGAATAATTAAATTTTCAAGCAAAAAGAAACAAATTTTCTATAAAATAGCTCATTTTTTAACCAAAGAAAAAATATGTAACTAAAGTGATAAATTATTCATAAAAAATTAATTTTCAATAAGAGTTTATTTTTCAAACAAGTAAATTTATTTCTAACCAGAAAGATAAATTTTTTAACTAAAATAATGTATATTTAACTGGAATACTCGAATGCACAACCAAGAAGAAGAAGTTTTAAACAAGGAGATAAATTTTCTAAAAAAAAATTTTTTCTACCAAAAAAGTCGATTTTCTACGAAAAAAGTCGAGTTTTGTAACCAAATACGTGAATTTTGAAAGAAATAACTAAATTCTCAATTTAAAAAGACAAATATACATCCAAATTGTTAAATTTTGAACTAGAAAAGGTCAATTTTCTACCCAAAATGGTACTGTAAAATTTTTAGTTGAAAAAATTAATTTTCAACCAAACTGATTAATCTTCGACTGGAATAGTTGAATTTTATATCTACCAAAAAGATTAATTTTAAACCAAGAAGAATATTTTTCTAGAAAAAAGACGATTTTTCACAAATTACGTGAATTAAAAAAATAGTTTAATTTTCATCCAAAAAAGATAACATTTTAACTAAAAGTAGAATAGTTCAAATTTTCGGTAAAAAATTTAATTTTTAACAGAAAAAAATCGGGATTCCAGAAAAATAGTTCAATTATCTACTGGAAAAGTTAAATTTTTAAATCAAAAATTGATTCTCAACAAAGTAGTTACAATTTTTTTTAAAAAGAAATTAATTTTAAATTAAAATAGGAAATCTTGCAACAACAAAATGAATTTTTAACACAAGAGTTAAAATTTTAATCGCAAAAATGTAAAAAAAAACTTTATATTACAATTCAGAAATATTTCCTCTGGGAAATACTACCTTTATTCTAAAAACTACTTAAAGGAACTTCTTTCTTCTAAATCCCAGTTTTAATTATTTAAAAAAATTCACGTTCCATGTCAAAAACTCCCTATTCCAAGTGAAATTATATTTTTTTTACGAAATCTTACTGTTCTAAAATAAAAAAAGATACTTAATTTCACTCATATTATTGTAATAATGAAAACTTGCATTTTTCTACTTATCAGAAGTAAATTCCCGGTTTTTAAATTCAATTCACGATCATTTTTGGCCAGAAAAGATGTCATTTTTATAAAATATTTGCATTTTCCAAGGAAATATCTATATTTCCAACAAAAAATAAAGAACTTTTAACGAAAAGTAGTTAAATTTGATTGTATGGATTCAATTAATTCAAATCGCATTTAAACGAAAAAACGAGAAAAAGGGGACATTTTTTTTTTAATAATTGAAAAAGGGGGAATTCTTGAGAGAAAAAAAGGGAAAATTGGTAACGTAGTTGATGGTCAGCTCTTTATTGAAATGTAAATTCTTTTTCTGAAATTAAATCATTACTCACTTGAGAAAAGTCGAAATCGTTTGTTGCTAAAATTTGTTTAATACTTCCTGGAGCTAAAGAGGTGAATCTCAACTTGAAAAACTCGACCTCTTTAGCAATGAACCAATTTTTCAAGTCCTCGGTTTGACAATAGGCAAGCCGGAGAATAAAATGAGAAATGTGATCTCTTCTTCTTGCTTCAATTGAGCAAAAATTGCCTGGGCTCTGCAACAATTTTGCATAGTCGCTGTGCTCTTTTCTCAATGCGCTCTCGAGATTGTTTTTGAAATCCTCGAGCGTTTTATTATCTTGCACGGAAACTGAATCCACCGTTTGCAGAACTAAAAAGAATCAATTTAAAATATAGAATGCTGAGTCTTGTTTCTATACCTGGAAAAAAATTCCAGAAAAGATGAATTTTCAAATAAATAGCTCAATTTTTAACTAAAAAATATTTGTTTTTTACAACAACAAAAAATGGAATAGTTGTGTTTTCTGTTAAAAAATTAAATTACTATGCAAAAAAAGTTTTATTAAAAAAAAAAGGATTTAATTTAACATTTAACCAAGCTATTTCATTTTCAGTCAAAAACAGAAATTTTCAAATAAATATTTAACTGGAATACTTGAATTTTCTACCACAAAAAAAAAGATGAATTTCCAAACATATAGTTGCATTTTTAACTAAAAAATATCAGTTTTCTACAAAAAAAATGAAATAGTTACATTTTCTGTTGAAAAATTCAATTCCCATGCAAAAAAAAAGTTAAAAATTTAAGTTAACATTTAACTAATTTATTTCATTTTCAACCAAAAAGATTAATTCACTACCAAAAAAAAAAAACGATTTGAAAAAAAAGCATAAATTGTTGTTGTTTTATTTTCAACCAAAAGCAGGAATTTTTAACGAAAATAATAAACATTTAATAATTAAATTTTCAACCCAAAAGGATAATTTACTACAAAAAGAAGATTTTTAAAAAAAATTCATAAATCCTCATTCAAAGATTTTTACTAAGAAAGATCAATTTCCAAACAAATAGCTGAATTTTGATCTGAAAAATATCAGTTTTCTGATGAAAATAATTAAATTTTCAATCCGAAAGGACGGATTTTCTGTCCAAAAAAACGAGTCTTTAAATTAAACAGTTGAATTTTCAATTTCAAAATATGAATTTTAATAAGATAGTTGAATTATCGACAAGAAAATATGACATTTTATGAAAAGTGTTAAATTTTCAAGCAAAAAAATCACTTTTCTACGAAAAAATACATTTTCAATCCAAAGGGCGAATTTTTAATTAGACAGTAAAAATTTTCAATAAAATCGATGACTTTTTAAAAAAATAGTTAAATTTTCAATCAGAAATAATTAATTTTCAACAATAAACTATGAATTTTTAATCGAAAAGATGACTTTTCAACTAAAAGATGAACTTTCTAACTAAAAAAACTAATGTTGAATAAAAAACTTGAATTACCGATGAAAAAAAAAAAAATTTTAAGAAAAGAGTTCAATTTTCAACAATTAACTTTCAATTATAAAAGATAAATTTTCAAGTAAAAACATTACTTTTCTAGGAAAAGATGAATTTTTTTATCACAAAATAGGACCTTTTAATAAAATAGTTGAATTTTCAATAAATCAATTAAATTTTCAACCACAAAGTCAAATTTTGAACCAAAAGAAATGAATTCTGAAGCCATAATTGTATACGAATTTTCAACAAAAAAGTTGAATTTTCCAGTATAAAATATAAATTATGGTAAAATAGTTGAATCACAAAATATGACTTTTGAACAAAATAATTGATTTTCAACAAAGTATTGATATTTTCACCAAATAGTCAAATTTTTAATAAAAGGAGATGAATTTTGAAGCCATATATTATAAAAGTAGACTTTTCAATTACAAAGAATTAACTTTAAACTATAAAAGATTAAATTTAAACCAAACAAATATAACTTTTTTACAAAAGCATAAATTTTTATTTTTTTTTAATGTTGAATAAAATAGTTTTAAATTTAAAAAAAATTTCGGCAAAAGTGTTTAATTTTCAACAAAGAAATGAAGTTTTCCTACAAAATTTTTCAACAAAACAGTCGAATTTTCGATCGATGAATTATGGAATAAAAATATGACAGTAATAGTAGACTTTTCAATGATCAAAATAAATTTAAACCAGAAAAGATTAATTCTCAACAAACAAAAATAAAAAAATAAATAAAAATTCAATCAAAGAAGATACATGTTCAAAAGAAACATTAAATTTTAACCGAAAAGTTCAATTTGTAAGCTAAAAGGCTAAATTTTTTATAAGACAGTTGAATTTTCAACCCGAAAAGTTGAATTAACAAAAAAAAATCAAGTTATTTTTCAACCAATAATTATAAACATTCAACCAAGAATCTTTTCTTGATAACAATTTTATTATTACTTTAAAATTGAATCATTTGGTTAAAAATTTAACAATTTTCGTAAAAGTCATATTTCTTTGTTTTTCTGGAAAATTCAACAATTTAAGTGAAATTTTTTTCCTTCTAGATCCCTTCATTTAAAAATTTCACATTTTTGCTTACAAATACTAAAAATTCATCTCTTTCGAATCAAAAAAAAAATTTTTTTCTTCAAAAATTGCATTTGCGGGTTTAAAAATTTAACTGTTTTGACTCAGAAATTAAACAATTTGATAAAAAATTCTACTGTTTTGCAGAAAAAATATTGTTATTAAAATTTCATTCTTCTCAATTAAAATTAAACTATTCCATTTTTTGTGTGTAAAAATTGATCTTTTTTATTTAAAAATTAAACTACTTTGTTAAAACATTTTTGAATGGAAAAATATAATATGAAAAAAAGTAAATAAGTAAAATTTGGACTAACATCACTTCAATTGTTCAAAGTATTTAATAAAAAATTTATGTCATTTGTAAAAAAATTCGCTCTTTTTGGTAGAAAATTAATCTTCTTGTTTGAAAATTCAAATATTTAAAGTTGAAAATTTAAATATCGAGAAAAACAAATTTTACACAACCTAAAATTGTAAAAATTTTCTAACCATTAAAGAATGCAAAAAAAAATAAGAAAGAAGCAAAAAATTAATTTCCAAGCGGAAAGAAGAATTTTCAAATAAATAATTTTTTTACCAAATAGCCGAAATTTTAACTAAAACAAAATTCTATTTCAACCAAAAACAATGAATTTTTAGTCAAGGGAAGTAATTTTCGAAATGTTTTCTAAAAAAAAATAAATGTCAACAAAATTAATTTGCTACAAAAAAAAACGAATTATCCATAGAATAGGTGAATTTTCAGTTATAAATGCCATCGTAACATTTTCAATAAAAAAAATATAATTGAAAAAATACGAATTTATCAAAAAATTCTAACTAAATAGTTGAATTTGGCAACCAAAAAAGATTTTTCAACGAGGAATGGAATAGTTTAATTTTCAAATGAAAAAATCATTTTTAACAAAAACATAATTATTTTTTACCAAAAATATCAGTTTTCAAACAAGAAGTTTTGAATTGAAAATTTAACTGTTTCATATTTGGTCTAGAATTAATTTTTTTCAGTTGAAAATGCATTTTTTCCCTTGAAAATTAAGCTATTTTGTCGATTTAATTATCTAGTATTATTTTGTAATTTTTTATTTGAAAATGTAACTGATCATTTTTCTGTTGAAAATTCCTCTTTTTTGTTAAAAAATTATTCTTCTTGTTTCAAAATCCATCTGTTGATGTTAGAAATTAATACTTTTATTGATGATTCAACTATTTTGTTGAGAATTTGATTGTTTTTGGGCTGAAAAAAATTAATTGAGAATTTAATTGTATAATGTATTGTTGAAAAATTTATTTTTTCATTGAAAATTGAACTATTTGGTTCGAATTTTTTTTTTATGCAAATCTGATCGTTTTCAGTTAAAAATTCATCTAAATTGTTGAAAGTTTATGTATTTTCTTTAAAATTAAACCATTTTGCTGAAATCTTTTTATTTGTTGTTGTAAATTTATTTTATAAACTAATAATGTTTGTTAATAATGTAATTATTGGTTTAAAAATTACATTTTTTGTATTAAAATTTAAATATTTTGTTGAAACTTTTTTTTGGTGGGTAGTAATTATTTTGTTTACTATTGGAAAATTGTTCTTTTTTTTAAATTGAATTTTTGTCTTTATTCAAAACTAATTTCTTGAACTCAAAATTTAATTGTCCCATTTTTTTGTAATAAAACTTTTTTGCTTGAAAGTTAATTTCTTTGTTTGAGAATTAAACTATTTTGTTGAAAATTAGATTTTTTAATTTGAAAATCGTGTATTTAGTTTAATTTTCCTTCAAATAGTATAAAAATAGTGTCATTGCTTTAAAAAAAGTATTAAATAGTGTTAAAATTAAAGAATAAAATTAAAATAATTAAATTAAATTAAAGAAAGGTGAAACGTCATTTTTTTATAGTCGATGTTTTTGTAATCAGCTTAATCTAGAATGTAGAAATTAAAATTTAAAAAAATATATCTGAAATTAAATATTAAATTAAAAGTTAAATTAAAAATTGAATTATTGATTTATTTTAACTGAGAGAAAAATATACCTTTCAATCTTTCCAATCCCAATTCTTGAAATTCAGTAAGGGGAATTTGACCATCTGGTGGTTCTTTGTAAAGTTGCAAATCACAGGTGTAAATTGAATCATCTGGTCCCCCTGTTTTCAGAGGCCCATGTTTTCGTAGCCGTTTCTTTTGAGTTGCGTATGAGCTTATTTCCATCTTGAAATGTGCTTAAAAAATAATGCAAAAAACCTAAAACATAAGTTTTACAATTCTAGAATCAAATAGACAATAAATAAATTATATAAAATACATAAAAATGCAATTTGCACTTAAAAATTCTTTTTACTTTTTGAGAAAAAAAGAAAATCCACAATGAATTTTTTATTATAAATTTCATGGTATTGTATAATTTTATAGAAAGAAAGTTTTAGAGAAATTTTTTTTATTATTTCCTTTATTTTCTAATAATTATGTACAAAGTTTAAATAAGTTTCAGTATGTAGATTATTGAACTGTTTAAATATTCTTAAATATGTTTAAAACATCCGCGAATATTTAGATTGAAATTAAAATCCTTTATAATTAAATAATTGTAAAATAGGGAAAAATATAATTAAAATAATGTCGTGAACAAAATTCAAAAGTATTAGGTTCTAATTTAAATCATTCAAAATTGACTAACATAAAAAAGAAACCATTTTTATAATTGTCCGACAATAAATTCGGAACACTCAACATCGTAGTTTAAGATTTAAATTAATTCAACAATGAATGAACTTTTAACAAAATACACAAATTTTCAATGAAATAGGTTAATTTTTAACCAAAGTAATGAACTTTCAACTGAAATAAGGAATCTTAAACAAAAATAGTGAATTTTCTACTTGGAAAATTAATTATCAACCAAAAAAATACCAATTTTCAACAAAATATATAAATTTACCACCAAAAAAGATAAATTCTTAACCATTAAAAACGAATTTTAAACAAAATACATGAATTTTCAATTAAAAAATGAATGATTATGTTTTCGGTTAAAAATTAATTATTGAACTAAATATATGAATTTTCGACTAAAAAATTGTATATTTTTAATCAAAAATGGAATAGTTAAATTTGTACAAAATTAATTTTCAAAAAGTTGAAAACGAATTTTTAACAAAAAAGTTAAATTTTCAACCTAAACACAGAGTGAATTTTTTACCCCATAACATTACTTTCTACAAAAAAAAAGATTTTTAACAAAATACAGAAGTTTTCAACTAAGAAATATGAATTTTCATCAAAAAATGTATTAGTTATATTTTCAGTTAAAAAACTCAGTTTTATCAACAACAAAAAAACGAATTTTCAACAAAGTGATTAAATTCTGAATCCACGAAATGACTTTTTTTTTAAATACATCAATTTTCCACTAAAAAAGGTACATTTTTAAACAAAACTGGAGTAGTTGAATTTCCAGTTTAAGATATTAATATTTAATTACTAAAAACGAATTTTCAACAAAATAGACATTATCAGTTACAAGATTAATTTTCAAAAAAAAAACAAATTTTCAACCAAATAATTAAATTTTTTACAATAAAAAATTAGTTTTGAAGAAAATACATGACTTTTTAACTAAAAAAGGTAAATTTTCAACAAAAAAATGAAAGAGTTAAATTTTCAGTAGAAGAAAATTAATTTTCAACTATTAAAACAGAATTTTAACAAAATAGTTACATTTTCATACAAAAAATGTCTGAATTAAAATAAGTAATCATCATCCAAAAAAATTAATTAAAAAAAAGTAGTCCCACTGTCAAATAAGTATAGTTGAATTTTCGACCAAAAAGATGAAATTTCTAAAAAAAAATTTCAAAAAAAGAATTAAATTTATAACCAAAGAAATTATTTCACAAAAAAAGACGTGAATTTTTCATATAAAAAAGGTATCTTTTCAAACAAAAATAGAACAATTATATTTCGGTTTGAAAAATTCATTTTCAACCATTTAAAACGAGTTCCCAACAAAATAGTTACATTTTCAATAACAACAAATTTTTTAACTGAAAAAGGTACACTTTCAAAAAAAAATGGTATAGTTAAAATTTCAGGAAAAAAATTCATTTTCAACTATTGAAATAGAATTTTAACAAAATAGTTACATTTAAAAAAAATGTCTTTGAATTAAATTATTGAATCACCTAAAAAAAATTATTTAAAAATATATAGTTTCACTATCAAATAAGTATAGTTTCATTTTCTACAAAAAATTAAGTTCTTAACAAAAGAATTTTTTTTCAGCAAAAGACGCGATTTTTTCATTTAAAAAAACTAAATTCCCGACTTAAAAATTTTTTTTTAAACATTAAAAATGAATTTCAAATAAAACAGTTAAATTTTAAAAAATTATTTTGTGTTAAAGTGATCAGTTATTGTATTGGTTAAAAAATTAATTTTCAAGAAAAAAAAACAAATAATTAAATTTTTAACAATAAAAATTTATTTTTAACAAAACACACGATTTTTTAACTAAAAAAGGTACACGTTCAAAACGAAAAAATGGAATAGTTGAATTTTCAGGAAAAGGAAATTGATTTTTAGCTATTAAAATAAAATTTTAACAAAATAGTTACATTTAAAAAAAATGTCTTTGAATTAAAATATTGAATCACCTAAAAAAAATTATTTAAAAATATATAGTTCAAATATATTTCAATATATAGTTCAAATAAGTATAGTTTTTTCATTTAAAAAAACTAAATTCCCGACTTCAAAAATTATTTTTTAAACATTAAAAATGAATTTCAAATAAAACAGTTAAATTAAAAAAAACTTGTTTTGAGTTAAAGTGATCAGTTATTGTATTAGTTAAAAAATTAATTTTCAAGAAAAAAAATTAAATTTTTAACAATAAAAATTAATTTTCAAGAAAAAAACAAGTAATTAAATTTTTAACAATAAAAATTAATTTTCAACAAAACGCACGATTTTTTAACTAAAAAAGGTACACTTTCAAAAAAAAAATGGAATAGTTGAATTTTCAAGGAAAGGAAATTGATTTTTATCTATTAAAATCAAATTTTAACAAAATAGTTACATTTAAAAAAAATGTCTTTGAATTAAAATATTGAATCATTATCTAAACAAAATGAATTTAGAAAATTAAGTTCCACTCTCAAATAAGTATAGTTTAATTTTCTACAGAAAATGAAATTCGTAACCAAAGAAATTTTTTTCATCAAAAGACGCGAATTTTTCATTAAAAAAATTTAATTCCCGGTTTAAAAAATTAATTTTTAAACATTAAAAACGAATTTCTAACAAAACAGTTCAATTACAAATAACTGATTTTGAGTTAAAGTGATCAGTTATATTATCAGTTAAAAAATTAATTTTCAAGACAAAAAAACAAATAATTAAATTTTTAACAATAAAAACTAATTTTCAACAAAACACATAATTTTTTTAATGAAAAAGATATATTTTTAACAAAACAATGAAATCGTTCAATTTTCAGTAAGAGAAAATTAATTTTCAACAATTAAAAACAAATTTTAAGAAAATAGTTACATTTTCAAAAAAAAAACTGTCTGAATTAATATAATGAATCATCTAAAAAAATTAATTAAAAAAAAGTAGTTCCACTGTCAAATATGTATAGTTAAATTTTGAACCAAAAAGATGAATTTTCTACCAAAAAAATCAACAAAATAATTTAATTCTTAACCAAAGAAATTATTTTTCAAGAAAAGGCGCAAATTTTCCTTTAAAAAAGGTACAGTTTCAAAAAAAAAAAGAAACAGTTTTATTTTCAGTAAAAGAAGGTAATTTTAAACAACAACAAAAAAACGAATTTTTAACAAAATAATTAAATTTTGGTATAGAAAATAATTTTCAATAAAATACATGATTATTCAACTAAAAATGGTACATTTTCAAACAAAAATGGAACTTAAATTTTCAGTAAAAAAGCAACAAAGAAATATTTTTTTAACTATCAAAAAAGAATTCTCAACAAAATATTTAAATTAAAAAAAAAGATTTTGAGTTAAAATATTCGGTTATATTATAAGTTAGAAAATTAATTTTCAAGAAAAAAATTACATTTTCAACAATAAAAATTCATTTTCAACAAAAAATGGAATATTTAAATTTTCGGGAAAAGAAAATTGATTTTCAACTATTAAAATAGAATTTGAATAAAATAGTTACATTCTCAGAAAAAAAGTGAATTATCATCTAAACAAAATAATTAAAAAATATATAGTTCCAAATAATAATAAATAATAAAAAAAATAATTATAGTTGAATTTTCTACCGAAAAAGATGAATTTTCTACAGAAAGAAAAAAAATGTCAACAAAATAATTAAATTCTTAACCAAAGAAATTATTTTTCAACAAAATACGTTATAAAATACATGATTAGTTAACTAAAAATGGTAAGTTTTCAAACAAAAAGGGACTAGTTAAATTTTCAGTAAGAAAAAATAATTTTTTCAACTATTAAAAAAGAACTTTCAACAAAATAATGATATTTTCAACCAAAAAAATAGAATATTTTGTTTTAACTGAATTGTGAACAAAAGTTAGGTCCGCAATAAAAAATCAGGACACGTCCTGATAAATCAGGCTATTTAGTTTTCGTACCAAAATAATAACAAATAAATAAAACTCCAAAAAAATAGATTAAAAAAAGGGAAAAAAGAATTTAGTTGAGAAATAAATTTGTACGATGAAAGATATTTCTTCAGTGTAACTTACCAAACTGAGCTGATTGTTTATAACTAATTAAAAGGTTCTGAACAAAGAATCACGTATTTTCTTTGAGTGTCACGTGTGTAGCATTTTGTACATAGTTTTCACTTGACAGAGGAAATTCACAACACAATTTTACAGATGTACTTGATTTTTATGTGGCTGTTACTGCAGATCTCACTTATGATTATTGTTGGGATTAATATAGACACTTTTCATTGTAAAAATACTTGATCAACACTGAAAACTTTTTCTGCATCTGTTACACGTCCAGAAAACTTGTCTCGCCTTTCTTCCCGCCAAATCAACGATAACATATGATACCATTTGCGAATTCTTCCGTCAGATGACACTGGTGTCTATTTCCGGAAGTTGTACCGACTGTAGATAATTGAATTATTTGGATTTCTCAGCAACTAAAAAGTTTATAAAGAGATGACGCCACAATTCGGAAAATTGAAATAAAAGAACTAACGTTTTTTGTTCCTTTTATTTTTAATTCATAAATGAAAGAATTAGTTCTAGAATTAAATATGTTAATGGAGATTTTTTTACATATTTGTTCAACAAATGGTGATAAACAATCATTTTCACGTTTTAAAAATTATAAAATATTCAATAAACAATGATTCCGCGTGAGGGTGGGTTGAAAATACAACATTTTTGGAAATCGAAAATGGTTACAGCGATTTTCGAAAATTTGATCTCCATTATTAGGAATCGATATATTTCTTTGATTTAAAATTTAACAATTTTGTTAAAAGTTCGTTTTTTTTTTGTTAAAATTAATGTTTCTTTTCAACTGAAAATATAAGTATGAAATGTACTTTTAGTTAAGAAAAGTATCTTTTTTGTTGATCGTTCTACTATTTAATTGAAAATTTATTTTTTCAAGTCGCCTTTTATGGTATCAAATAAATCTTCTGGACTGAAAATTCGTCTTCTTAATAAAAAATTTATCTATTTGCTTAAAAAATAATTTTTGCTGTTAAAAATCCTTTCTTTTGTTAAAAATTAATTTGCTTGGTTTGAAAAATGAAAAATTACAATAAAAAAATAGTTTTTACTGAAAATGTAACTATTCCATTATTGGATAAAAACTCATTTTTTTAGTTAAGACTTAATTTATTTCATTGAAATTGATTTAGATTAATAAAAATTATACTAGTTTGTTGAAAATAATTTTTCTTTCTGATTGACAATTAATTTTTTCAACGGGAAATTCAAATTTTCTTTTTTTTTTGAAATTTTTTTTTCAATTCATGTATTTTTATGGAAATTCGTCTTTTTGGTAACAAAATTCAGCTTCTTGTTAGAAAATTTATGTGTTGGGTAAAAATTAATAATTTTCTTTAACTATTCATCTTTTTTGTTAAAGATTCATAATTTTATTTGGAAATATAACTATTTTATTAAAAATCCGTTCTTTTTTGTTAAGCATTACATTTTTCAACTGAAAATGTAACGTTTCCATTTCTGCTGAAAAACTAATCATTTCTAGTCGAAAACTCAACTATTTGGTTGAAAAATCTTGATTTTATGAAAAGTTCGACTAGTTTGGTAGAAAATTAATCTTCTGGCTCAAAAATTGATCTTTTAAGATTTAAATGCATTTTTTTGGTTCAAAAATGAACAATCATGTTCAAAACTTATTTATTTATTTTTTAAACTAAAGACTTGACTATTACACATTTATTCAAAAATTCATTGTTTTTGTTAAGGATTAATTATTTTAATTAAAACTTCGTTTTTTATTTTGTTGAAAACTTTTTTTAGGTTGAAAGCTAATTTTTTATTTGAAAATTTGACTATTTGCTTGAAAATTCGACTTATTTGGAAAATTTTAATAAAAGAAATTAAAAATTGTATTCTTTACGGTTAAATATATATTTTGTTAAGTGAAAATTTAACTGGTTCCCTTTTTGGATAAAAACTCATTATGGTGGTTAAAGACTAGTTATTTTAATTGAGGTCATTTATGTTGTTGAAAATGTATAAATCTATTGAAAACAATTTTTTTTCTGGTTGAAAAAGAATTTTTTTAACTGAAACTTTAACTATTTCATTTTTTAATTCAAAAGTATTTTTTGTTTGTTAAACGTATGCATTTTGTGAAAATTCCTTTTTTTGGAACAAAATTAATCTTCTTGGTTGAAAATTCATCTTTTTCGTTAAAAATTCATTTTTTGGGGTTGAAGATTCATAATTTTACATAGTTAAAAATGTAACTATTTTTTTGACATTTTTTAAACTGAAAATGGAATTACTCCAGTTTTGGTTGAAAATTAATATCTTTTAGTTGAAAATTCGATAACTGACTGAAAGCTTATAATTTCATTGAAAATTCGACTTTTTTTAAAACAAATTTAATCTCTTTGTTCAAATTTCATCTTTTTTGGTCAAAAATTAATTTGTTTTGTTGAAAAATGAACATTAATATGAAATTTTATTTCTTTTTGCTTAAATTTTTTATTTAATTAATAATTTAACTATTCCATTTTTTGTTTAAGATTAATTGTTTTGGTTAAAGATTAAATATTTTAATTAAAAGTTCATTCATTTTGTTAGAAATTGTACTAATTTGTTAAAAAAAAATTTTTTCTGGTTCAAGATTAATTGTTTTACCTGAAAAAATAAATTTCATTTTTGCTTGAAATTTTGTCTACATTAATCGTTTAATTGAATATTCATCATTTTTTTTTAATGTAACTAATTTGTTGAAAAAGCATTTCTTTTTCTTTAGAATAAATATTTTTAGATGAAAATTTAACTTAAAATAATAAAAGTAGTTTTGAATTTTGCGATTAAAATTGAAATAGATGAAATTCGAAAAGTGTAATCGCCAATTTGAAAATTGTTAATTTCTAAACGATTAAATTTACTTAAAATAATAGACATTTTTAGGAGTTTAAATACAACAAAGTTTTGGTATCGCAATACGTTTGAAAATAAAGGTGAATTTATTTTTTGATTTAAAAAAATTCGAATTGGAAAGCATTTAATTTTTTCCTTAAGGTGTTTCAAAAATAAGCCGGTTTTAGGATAATACAAAATACAGCTACAAGGTTGAATTTTTTTATGAAATATTCTTAATACATAATCAAGGGCCTTATTTTTGAAAAATGGCCCAGTATATATTTTTTTTTATTGAAACGCGCTTTGAAACCATGAACGCCTCTTTTCGATTCACCATGGGCACACTTCCAGTGGCGCGTGGTCCGTTTCAAGGGGCGGAAAATTCAGCATATTTTCATTTAACAAAAAAAAAACAAGTTCATTTTTCAAAAAAGGATCTATAGTCATGTACATGTATAAGCCTTTAGATTAGGTGGTGAAAATATTACATCCAAAAATTCATTCTTGTAGCTCTATTTTGTATTATTTTAAAAACTACTCGTTTGAAGCACCTTAAATTTCAAACGCAACGCTTGACAGCTAACTTCAAAATATAAAAAGAAAATCTTGTTTCTATTATTAGATTATGAATCTAAAAGTCTTATGAACTTATTTTTTAAATTAAAATGAATAAATGATAATAATTTTAAGTTAATAAGACTATTAGCCTTCAAAGTTAAAATTCTAAATTATAAAAAATTTTCTACGATTTGAAGAAATGTAGTCGGCTTTTGGTTCATGGTGGCAATGTAAAAGGATTATTTCTTGATAAAATCACCTTTTTATTTGCTATGTGCAAATCAGTTTCGCAAAATGTAACAAAGACTTTGGCCAACTCATCCTCTGCGAAGCAGGCTACAATATATGAATGGTATCATGATCCATCAAACTTTTCGTAAGACTCCAAGATGCTCTAGTTATCTGTTTACTTCTTCAATGAAACAGAGTACATCGCAACTTGTATTCTAAAAATAAACCACAATTTTCCCAAACAAAATGTATTAAATTCACAGCTATGGCATTGGTGCCTTTCATTTTTAATTGAATTCACTCAAAATAGGCAAACAAAGAATAAATTTAAAAAAAGTTAAGATTTGAATAAAATATACTGAGGCAAATTGAATTAATTTAATAGCAAGGCACAAAACCTTAGTACCGCAGTGACCATAATTTTAATCTTGTAACATTTTTAACATAGAATCTTCTATTAACAGAATAAAAAAACTTTTAATTAAAAATGTAAAATTAAGAAAATAGTTTAGTTTTCAAAAAAATAATTAAATTTTCAATGCAATAGTTGAATTTTGAGCAAAATTGTGGAATTTTCATTCAAGTGGTCGAGTTTTCAAACAAAAAAAGGTGGAACTTCAACTAAAAATTATTACATTTTCAACGAAATAAATGAAATTTTTAGAAGTTAATTGAATTTTCAAAACCAATGGGATAAATTTTTGGTCCAAATAACCGAATTTTCAATGAAAGAAATGAAATTTCGACCAAGAAGAGACGGGGTTTAAAAAGATTACTTTAATTTTGAAGTAAACAATTAAAGTTTGAAACAAATATTTAAAACAAAATATGTTTCACAAATACTTGCAAACTTTGATATCACAAACCATGTTTGGAAATGTGGTTATTCCATTTTCGGCTTGAAAATTTAGTTTTGTCAATTAAAAATTAAACTATTTTGTTAAAAATTCATTCAACTTTTTTGGTAGAAAATGAATCTTCTTGGTTGAAAATTTATTGTTTTGGTTTTAGACACATTTTTTCAACTGAAAATATAACTATTTTAATTTTTTATTAAAAATGAATTCATTTTTAAAAAGAATTTTGGTGAAAATTTATCTTTTTGGAACAAAATTTATGTTCTTGGTTGAAAATTTTTCTTTCTGGGCAAAAATTCATCTATTTGGTTAAAAATTATTTTTCATGGTTTAAAATTCATGACTTTAGTTGGAAATGAAACTGATTTGTTAAGAATGAGTTGTTTTTTGATTAAAATTAATTTTTTAAACTGAAAATGTTACTGGTTAATTTTTTTAAAATTAATTATTTAAGTAATCAATCAAACTATTCACTTTAAAAATTCATGATTTTATTAAAAATTCTACTTTTTTAGTAGAAAATGAATCTTATTAGTCGAAAATTTATCGTTTTGGTTAACAATTGATTTGTTTGGTAGAACAGTGAACAATGATGTTAAAAATGTATCTTTTTGATTTTAAATTAATTTTTTTTAACTATAAATTTTGAGTATCACATATTTGTTTAAAAATTAATTATTTTTATTAAGTAGTAATTATTTTAATTGAAACTTCGTTTTTTGTTTGAAAATATAATTTTCTTAAGTGAAAATGTTACTATTCGATTTATAGTTAAAAATTAATATTTTTCAGATGAAAATTCAACTATTATTTGATTGAAAATTCATCTTTTTAGATCAAAATTTATTTGTTTGGTTGAAAAATGAAAAACCACGTTGAAAATTTATCTCATTTAACTATTCAATTTTTGGTTAAAAATTCGCTCTTCTTTATTAATTATTTTAATTGAAAACTCATTCATTTAGTTTAAAATTGTGCATCTAATTTTTCACTAAATTGTCGAAGCAAAAAAAAGAAGTCAAAATTATAATAAAATATGCCGAAGCAAATTGAATTAATTTAATAGGTAGGCAGAACGGTTTTATTTTCAGGTAAAATTCCTTCTCTTTTTGTGAGGGAGTGTCATCAATGAGTGATAAATATAATAACAATGAACATCAAGTATCGGATCCACTACAACCACATCCGGATATTAATAGCGATGATGTGAACAGCGAAATTCCAGAAAACCCTCAAGTTTTGCTGAGTTTTACACTTTTTATCCTAGATAAGAGGAATTCTGAGTTATTCTGGAAAAATTCTCCTCCTGGATTCGAACTTAGCGACTCAAAATACGTAGAAATAAGATTATTTTTTTAACTTTCCCGTGGATAAATATTCCTTTAACCTAACCTGAAACTTCCGAAATTTTACACTTTTTCCATAGGCTAGGGGAATATCGTGTGGTCTGGGGGAAATTCTGAGATTAAGGCCATCTATATGTTGGCATTAAGGGGTTCCAGTTAATTTCAGCGTTTATATAGTGGTAATAGCGGTAATAGTTGTTATTTAAATAATGGTCATAAGTGGTACCATTTATTTAAAGTTATATAAGTAGGGGTACCAAGTGGTACCAGTTCATTAAAGGATTCTAAGTCGTGATACCAAGTGGTACCAATTGATTAAAATTACTTAATTAGTAATACTAAGTGATACTAATAAATTCAAGTGATTCAAATGGTGGTACTAAGTGTTACCAGTTGATTAAAGTTTTTTAAGTAGCGACACCAAAAGGTATCAGTTGATTAAAGGTATTTAAGTACTGATACCAAGTGGTACCAGTTGATTCAAGTCATTTAGGTAATAATACTAAGTGGTACTAATAAATTTAAGTGATTTAAATTGTTGTACTAATTGGTACCAGTTGACTAAAGTTTTTTAAGTAGTGATACCAAGTAGTGTCAGTTGATTAAAGGTATTCAAATAGTAATGCCAAGTTGTCACAGTTGAATAAAGTTATTAAAGTAGTGATACCAAGTGGAATAAGTTAATTAGAGGTTTTTAAATAGTAATTCCAAGTGGTTCTTGTTGATTAAAGTTACTAAAGTGGTGGTACTAAGTGGTACCAATTGAGTCAAGTTATTTAAGAAGTGAAACCTACTGGCAACAGTTAATTAAAGGTATTTAGGCAGTGATACCAAGTGGTACCAGTTGATTAAAGATATCTAAGTAGTGGTTCTAAGTGGTAACAGTGGATTGCAGTTATTTAAATAGTGACACCAAGTGTTATCATTTGATTAAAGGTATTTAAATAGTAATACCATGTAGCACTACTTAATTAAATTTACTTAATCAGTGGTACTTGGTGGTACCGGTCAATTAAAGTTTTTTCAGTAGTGATACCAAGTGGTAACAGTTAATTAAAGTTATTTAAGTAGTGATGCTAAATGGTACCAGTTGATTAAAGTTAATTGCGTAGTGATACCAAGTGCTACCAGTTGATTAAAGGTATCTAAGTAGTGATACCAAGTTGCACCAGTTGATTATAGGTATTAAAGTAGAAGTACCGAGTGGTACAAATAAATTTAAGTGATTTAAATAGTAGAAAAAGTGGTATCATCAGATAAAGTTACCTATATAGCTTTATGAGTAGATTTAAGTGTTTTAAACAGTGTTTAAAAAAATAGTAGATTAAAGTTGTTTATATAAACGTAATAATAAATTTATGTGTTTTATGTAGTGGTTCTAAATAAAACTAATAGATTTAAGTTATTTAAATAGTAGTACCAAGTGGTATCAGTAGATTGGAATTATTAAACAGGTTGACCGAAAACTTTATTTTCGAAATTCCCTGATTTTCATTTTTCCCTGCCCAATTTCTCATTTTCTCTGATCATTAATATTAAAAGATCAGTCTTTTAATCTAGTATCATTTCAAACAGAATCTTTTATAAACAAAATAAAACAATTTAAGATTTAATTTAAATTTTTTTTATTCATTCATACATTTCAACCAAAATATATGGCTTTTTCACTGCAAAATAAGAATTTTCAATCCAAAAGGACGAATTTTAAACAAAACAAAGTAGCTTAACGAAGTAGTTCAACATTTAACCAAAAATGTCCATTTCATTAAAAAAAATTATCTTTCAAAGAAGGTTCATAAATTCTAACGATTTTAAGTTATTTTATCGTTTTCTAGCAAAAATCGATGTTTGAAAAAAATCATTATAATTTGAACGAGATTTTGAACCTTTTGAACAATTTTCGACTACGTTAGTATTTTTTAATCGGAAATTGGTATTTTTAATCAAAGAAATTATGTTTCAAAGAATATTTAGAAGTTTCGAACAACCTTATGTTAAAAGTTATAATAATGAACAAAAAATCACAAGTTTTTAATCGAATCATGTTTTTTTTAAATGATAAAATTTACAATCTTGAGCAATTGCGTATTAGGTTAGTGTTTTTTGTTAAAAATTATTCAAAAATCATTATATTAGAAGACTGATAATCTTTGAACAATTTTAGATTATGTTGGTAAATTCAAATAAAAATCATTGAAGCTTAAACACGAGTTAGAATGTTTTTTAAGAATTTATTTCAATAAAAGTCATTGTAGTTTTAACACGAGTTAGAATTTTTTTTAAAATTTTCGATTATATTAGCGTTTTTTTTGGAAATTGAAATTTGTATTTAACTCGCGAGATTTCAAAGAATATTGATAATTTTCGTAAAAATTAAGGTTACGTTGATATTTTCCAACAAAAAATCATTGTAAATTGAAAACGATTTAGAATATTTTAACATTTTTGATTATTTTAATGTTTTGCAGTTAAAATTCAAATTTTTATTAAAAAACTGCTAGATTTTAAAAAAGATTAATAATTTTTTAACAAGTTTAGTTTATAATGGCGTCCTACAGTCAAAAATCTTTGTAATTTTTATATCATTTAGAATTTTTTAAACAATTTTCGATTATGTTAGTGCTTTTGTCGGAAATTGAAATTATTATTTAAAAATCGTGAGATTTCAAAGAAGATTGATACTTTTTGTACATTTTCAGATTACATTGGTATTTTAAAACAAAAATCATTGTATTTTGTACACAATGTAGAATCTTTTAACACTTTTTGATCATATTCGTGTTTTTCGTTGGAAATTAAAATTTTTATTTGAAAATCAGTAGATTTTAAAGAAGATTGATATTTTTTAAACAATTTTCGGTTACGTTGGTATTTTCAAACAACATTTTTTGTTATTTGAGTACGATTTAGAATCTTTGAACATTTTTTGATTATATTTGTCTTTTTTGTTGGAAATTGAAATTGTGATTTTAAAAAAGGTAGATTTAAAAGGAGATTGACAAGTTGTAAACAATTTTAGGTTACGCTGGGAAAGCAAATTGATTGTAATTTAAATATGATTTAGGTAATTTTAGGTAACGTTTGCGTTTTACATTAAATATCGGCATTTTTAAACAAAAAGCGTTAATTTTAAACAAAACGAATTAGGTTATTAAGAAAATTTAGAATTTCAAAATAAATTTTTGTATTATGTTAGAATTTTTCATCTTAAATGAAATGGTGTATTTTCCAATGAAAAAGATACATTTTCACCAAAAATGAAATAATGATATTTTCAATTTAGAAAAATATTTGTGAACAAGAAAAAAACTAATTTTTAATTAGAAAAATAAATCACTAACCAAAAAAGTGAATTTTGAAAGAAGTGGATGAATTTGTACATGCAAAGATGACTTTTCGAATAAGAATATTAATTTTCGAAGAAAATAGATATTTTAGTTGAGAGCAATTTTTTACCGTCAATGGAATAGTTAAATGGTCAGTGGAAAAAATAATATAAAAAGAAAGAATTACATTTTAACATTTTCAAGCAAAGAAATTATTTTCAACTTCAATGAAGAAAATTTAAAAAAAGATTCTTAATAAAAAGATAAATTTTTAACCATGAAAATTAATTGTCTAACAAAATGACGAACTATTAACAAAACCTATTAATTTTCAAGCGAAATGTTGAATTTTCAACTAAACAAGATACATTTTCAACATAATCATCTAACAAAACAAAAATTATTTTAAACAAAATATATACATTTTCAACCAAAAAGACAGATCAATTTTTAACCAAACTGATGAATTCTCAACAAAAAATATAATAGTTTTCATTTAAACTAAAAAATATGTTAATTTAAAAAAGAAAACAGTTAAATTCGACCGAAAACGCAAAATTTGAACGAAATAGTTGAGTCCTTATCCAAAACAAATCATTTTTAACCAAACAGTTGTATTTAAAAAAGTTTAAATTTTAACTAAGAGAGACGAATTTTTAAACCAAAAATACGACTTTTCAACAAAAGAGTTGAATTATTAAGCAAGATACACTTTTTGGTCAATAAGGGAAAAAAATTCCATCCAGGATGTGAAATTTTTGAGAAAAAAGACTAATTTTCTAAATAATAGTTAAATTTTCATAAGAAAAATGATGACTTGAACAAAATTATTGAACTTTTAACAGAATAATTAAATTTTTGTCCAAATGTTAAATTGTTTAAACACAAACGATTAATTCTCAACCAAAAATATAATAATATACTTTTCAACCGAAAAGAATGAAATTTAAATTAAAAACAGTTACATTATTTTATTTTATTCAATTAATTCAATTCACGTTCAAGTGGATAAATTAGAAAAAAGTAGAAAGACTCTGAAGTCTATAATTTAGAAATATTGTCATAATTGATAGACTAAGGTATAATGATTTAAATAAATAGAGAATTTTCCAACGTTAAAAAATGCAAGTAACATTATGTTGGAGGAGGGTAGAGAAATGGAGGGTGGATCATGCAAATCTTACCGGTACTTCACATTTGGGTGTGTGGGGGGGGGGGGGTTGAATATATCAGAAAAGTACCTTACGTAATTTGTGTATGCCCCCTAATTATTTTTGGAATCAGTACTTCAAGGCGTATAATAAAAGCGAAAACTGGGAAGTAATGAATGAAAGAGTGCCAGTTAGTAAAAAAAACCTGTTTACGTAAATTACGTTCTTACGGAAGTCCATTTCTTACAAGCGGTGTAATACAACCGCAGAATCCTCTTCCAGACCCTGTAATGATTTAAAGAATGAACCACTCATAACCTTATTATCTCTTACGTGATCATCTGTCTCCATCTTCTCGTAATCTTATCTCAATAAATTACTCAAAAACTATTACCAAAATTAATTACATTAAATTGCAATTAGTAAAAAAATATCGTCTTCTCGAAGCAAAAAATTATTTTCGAAATACCAAGTACTAGTTTTCTACTAATTGGTGGTAGTTTTCGACTAATTGGTAGCCTGAACTGTTTCAAATTGGAGTAAATAATATTGCGCAATACAATTGACTGAGTACTCGCGCACTGCGATCCTACCGAGGTTAGAGTCGCTACCGCTTCTCGCCCTGCCCCCTGAGAAACTGCGTGGGCGAAGAGATCTAGGAAGGCCGAGAAAGGGGGAATATAATTCTAGAATTCCGTGTAGTAGTTTTGTACTAATTGGTAATAGTTTTCTACTAATTTGTAGCAGTTTACTAATTCAAAGAGCATCGATTCGTTCACTAATACAGTGAAACACTTTAATAGCCCTCCCTTCTACAGCCATTCCGAGAATTGACGCCGCGCCGCATGTAGGTGTAACAGGAGCTGCGCGGGGTGCGCGGGGTCCGCTGTTGTCACTCAGACCAACAATCAGGTGTAAACAAACAACAGTGGAGCAGGCTATAATGAGTTAGTTCCCACCCAAAGTCAGCCCCGAAATTGGCGAAATTTTTTTGTATTTAAAATAATATTTGCTTTGCAGGGTGACAATTTTGTTTTCAAAATTCCCCGGTTGTTCCTTGAAAAACTTTTTATTTTCACTGACCATTTAATATTCAGATATTAGAATATTATTTTGGTAATATTTTTAAAATGAGATCTTTTATAAACGGAATACAATAATATTTCAGATACAAATCTAAAATTTTCAAATTTATTTTTCTATTTCACTCGCAAGTTTGAGCGCGCCTAGGGCGCGTGACGGTTGAATCTCGCGCTTCGCGCTCGATAATAGGTTACCTTGCGCTTCGCGCTCGGATATTTATTCTCTGCATTTGGAATGCTTGAAAAAAACTTGATCAAAAAGGTCTCTTTTAGATGGCAGTATTTATATGCGTCTTCATATTCTGAATTGTCTACTTAATTAAGTATAGTCAAAGATTAAGTTTCTCAAAGCTCTGTAGGCTTTGAGGTACACATTCTCATCGTCACACTCGCGCTACGCGCTCGATTTCCGACAGACATTTGTAAACAGGTTTAGTTGGATTTTTTTTCTCGTAACTTTCGTCGTTTTTCCACACATTTTTTTATTTTTATTTTACTTCTTTCAACGTTATTTTTCACGAATATACGCGTCCTATCAAGAAGTGATTCTTAACGAAATTGTAGATCTTTTTTGGGATAACCATTTTTGTTAATTCATCTTTTTATTGTATCCTACATAGTTTGTCCACAAAATGGAATATTTTATTTTCCATTATTTTTTGTGCAATCAAAATTTGAATTTTCGATTTTATAAGAAAATCCAAAAATTTCAACAAAGTAGATAAACATTTTCCCATACAGTTCAATTTTTAAATAAAAAAGATCAGTTTTCAATTTTTAAATCAAAAATACAAATTTTCAACAACAAAAAATAGTTTAATTTTAATCCAAAAAAAGATTTCAGTTGAATTTTTAATATCAAAATATATAATTTTTTACAAAATAGTTGAACTTTGAACCAAGCAGGTGCATTTTTATCCAAAAAGAATGCAATTTCTACCAAAATACATTAATTTTTTAATTAAATAGACAAATTTTCCAGAACAAAAGATTTTAGTTTTACTTTAAATATCCAAATATAAATTTTAATCCAAAAAGACGTATTTTTAACCGAAAAATTTAATTTTTAAACAAGAGCGATGAATTTTTAACAGAATATTGTTGAATTTTCAACCAAACCGTTGCATTTTCATTCATGAAGAATGCAATTTCTACTTAAACAGATAAATTTTCAAATTAGAAATTTTTTTTTCAAAGTTTTTGAATTTTCTTCCAAAAAAGATTTCAGTTGACTTTTCAACACTAATATAAAAATTTTAAACAAGTATCTTTTCTACAAAATAGTTGATTTTTTAACATAATCAAAAAGGATGACTTTTTAAGAACATTGTTCAATTTTCCACTAAACAGTTGCATTTTTATCCAAAAAAGATGCGATTTTCACTAAGATACATATTTTTTAAAATTAAATAGATAAATTAAAAGAAAAATAGTAGAATTTTCAACCAAAAAAGATTTCGATTTTACTTTAAACATCAAAATATGAGTTTTTA
>NC_046658.1:182415467-182470810 GCF_010883055.1 Belonocnema kinseyi
CCCCCCCCCCCTTCAATCGTAAGAATTTTCAAATTAAAAAGAGTTTTTAAACTAAAAAAGATGTATTTTTGAATTCAATAGATCAATTATAAGAAAAAATAGTTGAATTTTCGACCAAAAAAGATTTCAGTTTTACTTTAAATATCAAAAAATGAGTTTTAACCCCAAAAAAACGTTCTTTTAACGACAGAGTTGAATTTTCAACCAAAAAAGATTTCAATTTTACTTCAAACATCAAAATATAAGTTTGACCCTCCTCCCCAAGCGTAGGAATTTTCAAATTGAAAAGAGAAAATTTTAAACTAATAGATATGTATTTTTGAATTCAATAGATCAATTGTAAGAAAAAATAGTTGAATTTTCATCCAAAAAAGATTTCAGTTTTACTTTAAAAATCAAAATATGAGTTTTAACCCAAAAAACGTTATTTTAACGAAAGAGTTGAATTTTTAACCAATAAGGATGAGTTTTTAACGAAATTATTGAATTTTTAAACAAAAAGTACAATTTATAACTAAAAGATCATCCTTAGGAGGCAGCAACTGAAGAAAAAGAAATATAAGTGAAAATAAAATAACTTACTCGTCAATTTCAGAAATGTAAATTAAAGGTAACCAGGGAGACTTTACGAGAAGCTCAAAAATTTTTCGGGTTGAATTTCACCTCGATTGGCTAATTAGGGCTAAGATATGATCTTTTATACATAAATGGAATAAAACAATTTCAAATTAATATTGCAAAATTTCAAATTTATTCTGCTTGGCAGTTATTCAAGTTTGTTGAAACTTCCTGAATTTTGCAAATTTTTTATACTGAATCTCTGACTTTCCCCTGATCAATAAAATTTCCAGGTTTTCTTTTTAAATTGTTGTCCAGGTTCGTATTAAATTATTGTACAATTACTGCAACTTTTTTTCATTTTCCAAAAACCAAAAATTTCACTCCCCTACCCCTTCGACCCCTTCAGCTATCATAAGAATTTGAAAAAATCACTTAAACAATTTAAGCGAAAAAACGAGAAACGAGAAACCATACTTAATGTCCGGCTCCATATATTCAAAAAAAAATGCATGCATGAGTGGAATCAATTTTTCTACTTAAAAGCCATCTCAAACTGAAATGACACAATTATTTCCATAATCACCTTGACTTCTTAATTTATAGATGATGTGTAAGAGATTGTAAAATTGAAAGTATTACACAAGAGTTTCTCTAAAATTAGTTCTTGTCGAGTGCAAAATTATAAGTTAAAAATAGAATTGAAACTCTAAAGTTACACTTTAACAGTCTGCTCTTGTGAAGTTTTTTATTCTTCAGTGAAGTTGTTTACCTATTGTGTAATTAGTTATTGATTTAGGATCTTTCCATAAATAGAGATTGAATAAAAAATAAAAAGTCTTCGTGGAAATACCAGTCTTTTGCAATTTGGCATAAAGGAAAGTTTTTCTTTCTGAGAATAATAGATGCACTATCTCATAAACAATCATTCGTCTTGAATATTTGCGGCATGTCCTTACTGTTCTGTCTTCCTTTCCTTTACAATAAAAGAAAATACGCTTGTTCTCGATGGCACAGCACCTTTCTCTTCCTTTCTTTCTTAAAGTATTACTCAATATTTGGCCATCCGCAATTGAAAATTATTATTTATTTTTTTTTATTCTGCTTGAAAACAAACACGCGCGCTACGCGAGTGATTTCTTTGTTTGGTACAGATCACTCAATTTTTTATTCAAAATATAAAATGGATATTAATACAGAATTTTTGTAATTCATAGTGTCTATAGAAACTATGAATTACTACTAATCTAACATAGCAAAAAACAATGACAGTATTTTTAATTATTATTATAAATAATAGTTAAAAAACTCATATCTTTGGTCTAAAATGTTCGTATTTTGTTAAAATTTTGTTTTCTTTGTCGAAAACTAATTTTTTTTAACTCAAAATTTAACTATTCCATTGATGGTAAGAAATTTTTTATATATAAAATATCTTCTCTTTTTGTGTACAAAATTAATCATAGCATTTCACACCAATTTGATTAAACATTATTGTATTTTGTTCAAAATTTATTAATTTTTTAACCGAAAATTTAACTATTACATTGATGGTAAGCAATTTTTTTGAATTAAAAAATCTTTTATGGTACACAATTCATAAAACCATTTTGCTTGAAAATTAATTTATTTTGTTGAAAATTCTTTATTATGTTATTATTTCTAGGTTGAAAATTCATCTTTTTGTTTAAAATTCATTTACTAAAATAAAAATTAATTTTTTTTTGCTTAATGAATCATTTTCGAAATTGAAAATCCGTTTTGTTCTACCTCAAATTTCCTGCATTTTGTTATAAATTCAAATTGTTAGGTAGAAAATTAATCTTCCATGTTGAAAATTTATCTTTTTAGTTAAAAATTATTCGTAAATGCAATACTTTTACTTGATCAGATCGAATTTTTCTGTGGGACTTCTTTCTGACTTATAATTTTTTTCGAACTGTTACTTTTTTTGTAAAAAATTTTTTTGCATGAGACACTCCCCCCCCCCCCACACACACACACATAAGAAATATCAGTATTTTACCAAATGAAATATTTTAAATTAAATATATTAAATAAGAAATAATATTAAATTATATGTACAAAATATAAATAAAATTTATAATAATAAAATAATAATATAAAAATAATAATAGTTAATATAATAAATAAAAAATACTTTACCTTCCCTAAAATCGCCTTACGTAATTTGTGGATGACTCCTTACATGAATGCAAATCAATTCTTCTACTTTGCAAGACTATAACATTTTGTTAAAATGATTTTGCTCGAAATAATCAGCAGCTTTTGGGGTTTCGATGAAAGTCGATTGCCAAATTGAGTCTAATATGATTTTCTCATTAAGGAATTAACATCAATTCTCATATTCAAGATCCGGATTTGTTCCACTCGGGATGATTGATGTGAAAAGAAGATTTGCTTTGATCCCAAATTTAGAAATCAATTCGCAAAACCTCGAAATCATTTTACAGGTTTAGAAATCGGTTTTAAAAAGTAGAATCTATTTTTTAATTATTATATCTTAGCAGAAAATAAATTTACTTGTCTACAAATTAATTTTTTACTGAAAAATGCACGTGTTTTGTTGAAAAATCATCTTCTTTAAAAATTAATTCTAACTTTCTTTTAGTTAAAAATTAATTAATTTTGTTAAAAATTCATTTTTTTAAATCAAAATTAATTTTTTTTGAAGATTTATCAGTTCAGTTGGAAATTCATTTCTTTGTTTGAAAAAGTAACCATTTTGTTGAAAACTTTCTTTTTGTTTAAAATTAATTTGTTTTATTAAAAGTAATTATTACAGTTTCGATTGAGAATCGACCTTTTTTAGTTCAAATTAAACTATTTGGTTTAAAATGCATAATTTTATTGAAACTTACCCTTGTTTGATAAAAAACTAATCTTCTTCGTTAAGCATTCTTCTGTTTTGTTACAAATTAATTTTTGTTTGTTGAGAATTTAACTATTTAGTTAAAAATATGTTTCTATTTAGTTGATTATTTTTATTAACTGAATATTTAGTAGCCACTATTCAATGTTCGGTTGAAAATGTATTATTTTGGTTATGGATTAATTATTTCAATTGTAATTTCATTTCTTTAATTTAAAATTTTACTATTTTATTAAAGTTCGTTCTTTTTTTTGTGAAAATTAAGTTTTTAACCTGCAAATGTAACTGTAGAGAATTTTAATTTTTTATTGCAAATGGATGTATCTAATCGCAAATTCATTTCTTTATATGTTTGTTTTTTAACTTATTTTTTTGGTTGGAAATATAACTATTTATTTAAAACTTCAATTTTTTGATTGAAGACTAATAATTTTAGTTAAAAATTCATTTCTTTAATTAAAAATGTAACTCTTTTGTTAAAATAGTTTTTTGTTTGATAATTGATCTTTTTTAATTGAAAATTCAACTATTTGTTTGAAAATGTAATTTTCTTTGAAAATTTGACTTGCTGGGTAGAAAATTAATCTACTTACTTGTTAAAAACTAATTTTCTTTCTTGAAAATAAGTGTTTTGTTTAAAATTCGTTTTTTTTTAGTTAAAAATTAATTTTTTCAACTGAAATATTATATTATTAATTTTTTGGGTTGAATTTTCATTATATTAGTTAAAAATAATTTGGTGGTTGAAATTTTAGATGATTAATTAAAAGTTCATTTATTTTCGGTTAAAAATGAATTTATATTCATCGTTTGAAATTTATAATAGCTACATTTCGTAACTATTGCAGTTTTGCTAGAAAATTGATATTTCTTAGTTAAAAATTGAACTATTTGGTTGACAATTAATTTTTTTAGTTGAAACATTTACTATATCTGTATAAAAATGTGCATCTTTTTGGCTGAAAAGTATTTTTTTTTTTTAATTTAACCATTCCATTTTTGGTAAATAATTAATTGATTCAGTTAAAGATTCATTATTTTAATACAAATTTAATTTCTTTGTTTGAAATTTGAACTTTGTTGTAAATTCGTTTTTTTGTTGGTAGAATATTAATCTTTTCGGTTAAAAATTAGTTAGTGATTTTTTTTTTAAATGAAAATTTAACTATTTAAAAAAAATGTGTTTCTCTTTGGTAGAACATTACTTTCAGTAACTGAAATCTCATCTATCCATTTTTGGCTAAAAACTCATTGTTTTGGTTAAAGATTCATTGTTTTAATTGAAAATTTATTTCTTTGTTAGAAAATTCATCTTTAAAAATTAAACCTTTTTGTTGAAAATTTATATTTTTTGGTTTCAAATTAATTTTTTTACCTGAAAGCTAAACTATTATTCCATTTTTGATAAAAAAAAAATTAAGGCTGCGCCTAGTCGTCCTACCTAGCTACTGAAAAATATTTGACTACCAACCTCGAATTTCGGGATGACGACATATTTCGAAAAATTAATCTTTTTTAGTTGAAAGTTTTTTTATTTAAAAAAATGCACTTTCCACAAAAAGAATAGTTAGTAAAAAATTATCATCAAATTTTTTTGTCATCATCGAAACCTACACTACAAACTTGTATCAGTTTTACTTAATAAATTAATTTTTATCTGAATCATCAATAGATTCAATTGCCTCTGGGGGTTTAATAAAATTTATTTGCCAAATTATCTATAACATAATTTCCTCGTCAAGAAATTGACATTAATTCTCACCTTAAAAATCCGGATTCGTTCCACTCACATGGGGATGATTGATGGAAAAGATTATTGTATCTTATCACTGCGATTTGATTCAGACTCAAAAAGGAAGGTCATGCCGAAGAATTCTGATGATGAGTGTACGAGATCACCATGTCGGTCGCAGAGAAGTTTCAATCTTTTGAAAGACACTACATCAAAATTACCCTGGTAAAAGTGTAACAGACTTGATTGCTCTTTAAATCCCTTCACCAGGTTATTAATTCATCAGCAGTGAAGACTTAAGTGATCAATGTGTAGATCTGCACTCTAGAAGAAAATGTAGTTTGAGTATGTTAGGATAAGATTCTGCGGCCTTTGAGTGACCCTTGCTTTCACCCGGTAGCGTCAGTCTTTACCGGTCACCTACTTTTGAAGACCATGACGTAATTCCAAAAAAGTGATAATCAATTTGTCTAAATTCTGGGGTAAGTCCGAGGATGAAAGTATTCTTCATTTCAGGAATGTCCAGTCTGATCAGATTAAAAATGTACAGGATGTTCAGATTCAGATTCATTGTCGATCTGCAAGTAGGCAAATTTTAATTACGACATGTTGATTACATTTAAGTTTAACTCTAACTCAAGTTGATGCTTACAGGGTAATAATCACAGTGAACTATAGACATGGAGCCACAAATCAATATAAGGAAGCTCAACTGCATTGAAATCAGTTGAAGTCAAATGAAGCAAGTTCAGGATGATTTCACTGAATCCAATTAAATTGAAGTTGAATGTCTCGTAGATAAATTAGGTGAAGTATTTTGGGTGCAGCCCACAGTGGACCAGAAATCCTAATGCTGGACAAGACTCAAAAATTAATCCTTTAAAATAAAAAGCAATATATTTGCGGAGACACTAGAAACTTTTGGCAATTACGCATCTATAAAAATTGGAACTATGTATATTTTTAATGTATCGGGAAATGATGCGTGGGGACGTGAGGGAAAATTAGGGGAAATTATGAAGACGAATTGTGGGGAAGTGAAGGGAATTGTGAGAATGGGATCATTTTAGGTGGAAATTTATTTTTTGGTTGACTTTTTTACCAAGAAGGGAAGTAATGGGGAAATTGTGGGAGGTACGAGTATAGTGGAGAATGCTAGGAAAGAGGAAGTGACGCGTTACTGTCACCGTTATTGAAAAAAGTAACGCGTTACCTTGACGCTACTTTTTTTGTATTAAATATTTAATACATTATTTGAATGTTCAGAAAGAATCTTACAAATTTAGTATATTTGATTGAAAACGTCATCGCTCATGCAATGCCTCTTGTCTAAAATAATCATCAATCCGGCTGTGCTGAACAGTAGGGTTGTCCAAAAATCCATTGGAAAATTCTTTTTCTCGAATTTTTATGAATTCCAGTCAAGAATTTGTTTGAATCCACACAGAAATAAATCTATTTTTTTTTTTAATAAATGATATTTAGAGGTTCTGCAAGTCTTATGAAGTTTAACACATATTTCCCATATTCAATTTTCCATTTGTTGACAAATTTTCGATCAGAGGGATGTGAGCGTTCATTTATTTAAATAAGAGTGATTGTTTAAACAATATGTTGTTATTTTTAATATGATTCTCTTTGCCTAATGGTAGAATGTTGCGGTTTTTTGTTGAAATCTATTTGTCTATTTTTTTATTAGATATGACTTAATCATTAATGAGATTTAGCAAAAATAATTTTTCAAACTAATTATTGTTGTTAATGACTATTTGCATCTATATAAATGCCTAATAGTTGCAGGTTTTTAAAAAAGTTTTTGCGTTTCTGTCTTTTTCACTTAGTAAGGTAATAATCAATCACATTAGAGAAAACTATATTTTGAACAATATCTTTTTTCGTGAATATATTTTTCTGAAATAAAACAGATATTTTAAATATGCTTCCAATTTTCTACACGGATCATATTAAATACAACTTTCCCTTGAATAGATTACTGAGAGACTTCCGTGAAGTGTCAGAAGCGAAGCAATTGTCTAATTGCTCATTTTGAAGAGAAATTTTGAGTTTCAACTCGATTCAGATAATGTTGCGTACTTTAAATAAAATTGAAAAAAATGTCTTTTTTCTTATGGGAAATACGTTTTCAACTCTATATGGGGCTTGCGGCGCTTATAAATATTATTTTTTTTAATGGATTTATTTTTGCGTTACCGCTACCACTAATAAAAAAGTAACTTGCCTGGTAACGCGTTCCTTGCAACGCGTTACCACTGAAAGCTTGAAGACACTGGAAGAAAAGTAGAGGAAGCAAGGGAAAATGAGGTGAAATAAGGCGAAATAGGGGGTGGGCGATCAGGGTGACTTATAGGAAGGGAAGTAGAGGAAGTGAGGGAAATGAGGGTTGGGGCATAGGAATTGTATGAGATGGGGAATTAAGGAAAATGAGGAGAGAGGAAGTAGGGGTTAGAAGTGAGAAAAAGAGGGGGAAAATTTTGGAATGTAAGAGAAAATTAGGAGATAGAAAGTAGGAAAATTAGGGTTAATTAGGGGTGCAAAATAGGGGAATTGATTGAAGCGGAAATGAGAGGATGTGAGTGAAAATTAGGAGAGAGGAAATAGGAGAAATAAGATGGAAGAAAGTAGGACATGTAAGAAGAAACAAGAGGAGGGGATCAGTTTAATTAAAAATTTACTTCTTTTGCTGCAAATTTAACAAATTTTCTAAGAATTTGTTTTTAGGGTTTCTCATTCGAACACAAAAATGTTTATTATGTAAAGGGGGTAAGTAAGGTTTAATGAAATTGGGAAAATAGGAGAAAATAAGGGAGGGAAATCAGGGGAAGTAAGGGAAACTCAGGGGAGAGTGAATGAGGCGAGGGAAAGTAGAGAAAGTGAGGAGCAATGAGGGGTGGGGAATTAGGGAGAACATAGCTAGAGGAAGTAGAGGTTGGAAAGTGAGGAATACTTAGGGATCAGGAAGTAGGGGAAATGATGGGAGATTAAGGGTTAAATCAGGGAAAGTAGAGGAAAATTATGGGATAGGAAGTAGGGGAATTAGGGGTTATTAGGGGATGTAGAGTAGGGGAAATAATTGAAAGGGAAGTAAGGGCATGTGACTAAGAGTTTCGGGACAGGAAGTAGTGGAAGTAAGAGAATAGAAAAGTAAGGAATGTAAAAGGAAATGAGAGGAGGGGACCATTTTAGTTGAAAATTTATTTCTATGATTGAAAATTTAACTATTTTGCTACGAATACGTTTTTAGGCTTATCTCACTCCCAAACAGAAACCCTTATGGTTTCGGTAGGGTGTCTTTCCATCTGTGCGTCGTAATTTTTCTTCATGAGGGATGTAAAGGGGAAACGATGGGAGGTATAGAAGGTAAAATATTGGAAAATGAAACTAGGGAGATAAGAAAAAATGAGAGAAGGAAACTTGGGGAAGCAAGGACCAATTCGGAAGGAGTAGCGAAATTAAAGGGAAATTTGGAAGGGGTTTGCGTCAATTATGAGAGGGTAAATACAGAAAGTGTGGGTAAATAAGAGGTCGGGAGTAGGGGAAGTGAGGGTTGATGGAATAGGGTAAGTAAGAAAAATAAGGGAAGGAAAGTAGGAAAAGTAAGGGAAAATGAGGAAAGGGTAAATCAGTGGAGAAGAAGTAGGGCAAAAAGAATAAATTGGGGAAAAAGTAGGGGATGTAAGGAGAAATAAGGGGAGGAGATCATTTTAGTTGAAAATTAAGTTTTGTGGTTGAAAATTCAACTATTTTCCTAAGAGTTCGTTTTTAAGGTTTCCTAGTCTTAGACGAGCCCCTTAAAGTTTCCGTAAGGTCTCTGTTCATCCGCCTGGACTTTTTCTCAAGGGGGAAAGTAAAGAGTAAATAATAAGAGATAGCGAAAGGGAAATTAGAGGAAAAGGAGTAGGTGAAATAAGAATAAATGTGGGATGGAAAGTATTGTAATATTAGGGAGGAGTACTAGGGAAAGTAAATTGAATTTAGGGAAGAGGAAATAGGATGAATCAGGAGAGGGTAAGTAGAGGAAGTGAGGGGAAATAAGGGTTTGAAAGTTGGGAATGTGGGTATTCGTGAAATAGAGACATTTAGGGGAAATGAGGAGATAAGAAGTAGAGGATTGGAGGGGAAGTAAAATTACGGGAGAGAAACGGAGGAAATAATTAGAGCGGATCTAGGGGTGAGGAAATAAGGGGAAATAAGAGGAGGGATAATAGGGGAAAGTATGAAGGAAAAATGGGGGAAATTAGGGGAGTGAGAGGAAGTAGGTCAAATAATTGGAATTCAGGTGAAGGCTAGTAGGCTTGTGCGTTTTTCGTCGCCATATTTAATCCGACATTTTTTTGGAAAAATTTGATAAATTTATATTTTTTTAAGAGACGACTTAATTCTTATTTAACTAGTAAGTTAACTTTTGCATTCGGAATATTTCCATTTCGTTAATAAATATGTTTGGTATCTTTTTCTAGTAATTTAAAATTTTTAAAATTTTCATTTTTCGATAAAATTTTATTTAAGTAATTATGTTTTTGATATTTTTTAACATTCAGGATTTTGTTATCACGTCTCAATCGTATTCCTGTCCGCTTGGACACTTGGTATTGTTGATGCTTTCTCGTTTGTCACTGAAGATAAGCAAGCAGCACTTAGCTCGTTTTTTAATGTTCAGATGAATAAAGCATATGGCGACAATACCTAACTAAGTTTTAAAGTAAAAGAGGAAGCAATTTTTTACAAAATTAGTTGATATTTTTTTAAGAAAAAGTTCATCAAAGATCTCATAGTGCTTTTTAAATGAGAAAATTTGAAAATTGTAATTTTATCAAAATCCAAACACTTCATCAATGCTAGTGAGAATATTAAATAATTTTCTTTAAAAAAACAGATAGCTTTCGCGTTTATAAATTATTTTTAAATTTTGCGGTATTTAGAGAAAATTGCAGGGAAACTTTCAATTATTTCCAAATATACTTTAGAGTTTTAGAACTTTTTACAAGATTCTAAAATAATGAATTTTTGGAAAGAATTAAAATTTTTTTAATGAAACGTAGATCTAAAAAATAATTTTTAAATGTTAAAAGCTTTTTAGGAACTTTGAAATGTTTTAAGAGAATAATAACATTTTCTTAAGATTCATGGGGTAGTTTTTTACAACTTTTTATTTTAAAAAAATTATTCAAACGCAAACTTAATAAAGAATAAAAAATTTGCCTAAAATTCCTAAAAAGAATGTAGAAGATTTTAAATAAAAACTTTGCAATTTTGCAAAATTCTAAAATTTGAAAGATTTTGTTTAAATTCATAGGGGAATTTTTAAAGATTTCCTTTCTGAAAACTTAATTCTAAGAGAAAATAGAAAGAAACATTTATGAAGAGTTACAAAAAAGAAGCTTTTTAAGAATTTTGAAAGGTTTCAAAAGAAAGCAAAGATTTTTTTTAGAATCCTAGAAAGATCTTGATTTTTTTTTAAATTCGATTCTAAAAGAAAATAAGAGAAAAATTCGAACACTTTCTAAAATTTTGAAAAATAAGTAGAAGGTTTCAAGGAAAAATTTTGTATTATTGCAAGATTACAAAATTTTATAAAAATTTAAAAAAGCTTAAGAAGTGTTTGGAAATTTTGAAACGCTTAATAAATAATTAATAACTTGCAAAGACTCCAGTTTTGTTTTTAAACGTAGATTTTTGAACATTTCGAAATAGAAAGTTTTTTAAAGAATTTTTGAAAATTTCAATAGAATGAAAACATTTTCTTTGGAATCCTAGAAAAATTTGTAAGGAATTTTCATTTCGAAAAACGAATCCAAAGAGAAAATTGAAAAATGTTAAACAAATTTGTCTACAATTTCGAAAAAGAATGAAGAAGATTTTGATTAAAAATTTAGAAATTTTTCTAGGTTAAAATTTTTTAGATAAAATTCAAGTAAGTTTAAGAAATAATTTAGAAATTTTGAAACAATTCAGAAATAATTTAAATCTAGTAAAGATTTCAAAATTATTTTAAATGTAGAATTTTGAAGACTTAGTAACAAAATAAGCGTTTTAAGATTTTTGAAAGGAATAAAAAAGATTTGCTTTAGATTCCTAGGAAAACCTTGATTTTTTATTAATAAAATTCAATTAGTAGAGAATATTCAAAAAGATTTTGAACATTTATTAAAATTTCGAAAAATAAGTAGAATATTTTAAGGAAAAATTTTTAAGGAAAAAGATTACAAAATTTAAAAAAAATTTGAGTAAAGGCTTAAGAAAGAATTGAGCAATTTTGAAACAATTCAGAAATAATTTTAACCTTGTGAAGATTTCAAATTTATTTTAATTATAGGATTTTGAAGATTTCGAAAAAAGATGCTTTTTAAGAATTATCAGAGGTTTCAAGAGAATAAAAACATAGACTAAGAAATAACTAAGAAATTTGTTATGATTTTTAGTTCTGAAAAATTAATTTAAAAAGAATATTCAGCAATATTTTAAAACGTTCCAAAAGATTTTCAAACAAAAAACCAAATCTTGAAAAATTAGAGGCAATTTTTTTATTTTAAATATTGTTCAAGACAAATTCTAATAATTTAAAAAGATGTTTAAAAGGTTCCAAAGTTTTAAAAATATGCAAACAATTTTTTTAAAGAATTTCAAAAGATTTAAAAAGATTTCCAAAATTGTAAAAAAAAAAAATAATCTGGAAGATTCTAAGACAATTTTTCTTATTTTGCAGAATTTGTTTAACAAATTTATAAAAAGTTCGCGTACACTTAAGGATATTTAGGATGCTTAGAAGTCTTGAAGAGATTACAAATATTTTTTTAATTAAAAAGAATTCTAAAAATTCACAGAATAATTTTAAATTTCATCTAAGCATCTAAAGAACTTCAATTTGTGTATATTATTCAAAATCATTTTGCCCCACAAACGAAAAACTTCACGCGCCTATTCGATGATGCTAGTAGGAGAAATAAGGAAATTAGGAACCAGACACTCAAGTCCAAAATAATTCTAATGATGGTCATAAATTTTAGAAATCAGAGAAATCGTTAGAGACGAATACAGAAATAACTAAGTTCTCCTTCACACGTCCTAAATAAACTTCAAAATAACTGTCACCTTTTTTTGAAAGAAATATTTGCTGAGTCAACAACAAGAATTTGATCGTTTTCAAATCCATACGTGTTTATCGAACTAGGAAGCGGTAGTAGATTGCTATTCCCTACTTTGAAAACCGCAAACACTTTCTCGTTCGACAGAGGTCGGGTCTCGCGTATAGACTTTTAATCGAAGGACGAACGTGGGTCAACGCGATCGGGTTGCACAATATGCAATTAAAAACCATAAAGTACTAGCATATTCCGCCAGATGCATCGATTTATTTGAAAATATCTTATTAAGCCTGTCTAGATTTTCGTTAAGCAATGTATCTTTAAAAGTGATTGTGAAATCAGAAATATGGAAAACAAGAAACCAAAAGAGCAATCCAGTAAAGAAAATTTTTAATATTTCTAAAAGAAGGCAATACCTCTTACGTTAACACTCTTTATCCTAAAGAGGGTTAAGTGAACCTTAACTACTTTCTGAACCATATTTATGATGGTTGTAAACCTCTTCTTGTTCAAATGCGGATTTTAAGAAACTCTGTTCATATAAATTATTATTATTTGAAATGCAAGACTTAAATTATCTCCAAATTTCTGAGAAACTTTCGATCAGGACCGTTTACCGGTGATTCACCCGATGCATGGAAAGTGCATCTCGATTATTATACCACACCCAGATAATAAAAGTCAAAACTTCATATGTAACCTCTGAAAACGTTTGAAGAAATCGTGAAGTAATTGAAAGTCAATTTAGGTTTGTAAATGATGGCTAAGAAATTATTAACTTCATCCTCATCCTAATTAGAATTTTTAAAGTCTACAATTATATCTTCGAAAACAGAAAGAAAGTTTGACTTTCATTTCCTTTGTGAATTAAAAAGGGTTGTTAGTAATAACAGTTTAAGATACTAATCTCTCTGGTTGTCTTGTTTCTTGATTTACTTCTTGAGTAAATTAATTTAAAATCAATATCTGTAATATACTTAAAAAGATTAGTTCCACATGTCACATTTAAGGAAGATATAAGGTGCCAAGATTCGAGATCCCTTGCGGAACATTTCATTTGTCAGATCTTTCAACTCCTCTCATAAATACGACAGTCGAAACTGGTCTCACTAATAATTCTCGAGTTTAAATTATTTCATCTTCAAAGACTCACATCTGACAAGTACAGATTTTATTACAGTCCTTTACATCCTCACCTACAATTTTTTACAACTTTCGTTTCTCTCATTTTCCCAAACTTTTTACGATCTCATAAATTATTATACTCCAGATGATCAGAATCAGACAAGTCGATCAATTTTTCACATCAAATTATGTCGTTCAACCTTATCTAGAGTTTTATTGCCACATGGATTGAAATGCATCATTCATATGCATTTGGTGTTCCCACTGTGGCGAGGACGTTCCGGTTTTTGAAAGAGGCCGGCGAACGACCTTTCGAAAGTGTTTTTTTGCTCGCACGTTTAAATCGGAAAAAAATAAGGTTCCCGAGAAAGTTGCCTCGTGGCGGCCTGCACGCGGTCCATCCTTTCCTACAACCAATCGGGAAGGTAACATCAACTGGTACCATCTACCTATACGAGACGTAAGCCAAGAGCCGTTTGTTACATCTTGGAAGTGTTTGTAAGTGAAACGCTCGACTATGTCTGTAGAAGATCACGGAAGCGAAGTATACTTAAAAGCATCGGCAGATGGGATTGAATTAGCTTATCTTTAATACTTCAGTCCCTCGTTAAACGTCCAGTCAGGAAAATCGCTTTCGCTGCTCGCTCGAGCCTACCTGCGATGACCAACAATGCCCTCAAGCGCTAATAAAACTATTCTCTCCCGATAAGCAACTTTCCACATTCACGATGATACAATCATGTGAACGATGATCAGTGTAGGTCTCATTTTCATAAAGGTCCTCCTATAAAAAAAAAATCCCATAAAAAGCCTACCATTAGTCTGATGAGACTGTAGAAGAAACTCTGTTCTCACCTCCCACAAAGCAGTGAAAGTTTCTCAGCAACGCGGAAGATTCTTAGATACTATCAGATTCAAGCCGAGAGGTCAAACTTATTCTATGCGGAAACAAATCTATTTCTGAGGAAAGGTTGAGGTAAGGTAAATGACTTGTCAGAAGACAGATTTATGTAAAAAATACATAAAAAGCTTTATTTCGCCACCGTTTTCTTGCAAAAAATATATATAAAAAAACTCCTCGTCAACAGCATTGACATCGTCAACATTATCATCATCAGCATTGACGTGCGTTCGCTCATACTATAATACAGTCGTATAAAAGTAGTAGGACGTAGATCTTTTCGGATCGTCATTATTTTACAAATTCTCGCGTCACGTGTACGTGTGCTTGTGCGTGTGTGTGCGTTCGTGTGCGTGGAGTGTTTGTGACAGTGAACGGAGAAGGAAGGAGGGCGAGTGATAATTGACTAGTAGGGACCGGATCCACCGGGGGGTCCGTAGCTTCCACTGGGTCCACTTGGTCCCGATCCGCCGATTCCTCCACCGATTCCGCTGCTTCCGTGTCCACTGTCACCGAGAACACCTCCAATGCCAGAACCACCACCAATCCCAGATCCACCACCAATGCCAGATCCACCGCCAATGCCAGATCCACCTCCGATTCCTCCGCTGATACCGGATCCACTGCCGGAAGCTTCCTTCTACAAATTTAAAATCAAAGGTAAATATTTTTATACTTTGTATCATAAATACCTAGTGGACATTTGAATTCTATTATAACCAAACGATTCTTCTGGGATTTCAGAATGAGCTAATAAACACTCTTTAAAGATAAGTTAATTGATGAATGAGTTATCTCACCTGGGTCTTGTACTTGATGAAGTAAACTTCGGGTTTGCTGGGCTGAGTCGGTGCGACGGCTGGCAAGTTGATTTCTGGAGCTTCTTCGGGTTTCTTGACGAGGACGTAGATGAGGGTCTTCTGTTCGTCTTGTTGGAAGGCAGGGATGACTGGGGCAGTTGGGGTTGGTGGAGTGGGTGCTTTGATGAAGATAATTTTGTAGTGTTTCTGGGCAGGTGCTGGGGCCTGGATAGGTCTGGATGGCCTGTCTTCAGGTGCCTCTGGGGGAGGAACGTGGACGTAGATGTGTTTCTGGATCAGGGAGCCACCTCCGAATGATCCACCTCCGAATGATCCACTACCGAACGATCCACCGCCGCCTCCGAAGGAACTACCGCCGCTGCTTCCACCAAAGGAGCCACCGCCGCTGCTTCCACCGAAGGAGCTAGCGCCGCTGCTAGATCCGAAGGAGCTACCGCTGCTGCCTCCACCGAAGCTTCCACCTCCGAAACCACCTCCGAGGCCACTTCCGCCTCCGAATCCTCCATGACCACCGCCGAGGCCGCCAAGGCTTCCTCCGTGTCCACCGCTAAGTCCTAGACCTCCAAGTCCTCCTAAGCTTCCACTGAATCCACCACCACTTCCACCTCCGGGTGCTCCATAGCTTCCACTCGGCTGCTGTGGCTGAGAGTAAGAATACCCGCCTGGTGCTTCTGGACGCGCCATCGCCACCGTGGCGAGCGCTAAGATCTAAAAAATAGAGAGAATTAAATTTTTTTAATGTAGTGTATGGTGCAGTTTGGAAGAAAATGTAAAAAGAAATTTGACCAGGAGAAACAATTATTGATTTGAAATTTTGTAGAATAGATGACTGAAGAATTAAGAAAGGGCATTGGAAACCCCTTTCATCTAAGTGAAAATATTAGAAGAATTTAATTTTTTGATAAGAAGCAAAAATGTGTATGGTAGTAATCAGTTAGGAAGAAAATTTAAAAAGGAATTTAACTTACTGATCACAAGCAAGGATGATCGGCTTTAGAAAAAGCAGAATGGATGGGTTAAATATTAAGAAAGGACATTGTTCAATAATCACAGGAATTAGAAACATTAGAAAAACAATTACAAAAGAAAAGATGTTTGGAAGAAAATTTAAATAGGGAATATTTTTTAACAGGATCTTTCATTTTTTGATCACAGCAATAATGCACATTTTTGGTTGAACTGTCAAAAATCTCAGAAATTGAAAAACCGCTTCATCATATTAAAAATACTAGAAGATGAATTTAATTTTTTTTATGAGGAGCAAAGATATAGACAGCAGTACAATTTGGAAGAAATTATCAACATTGGTTGATTGTGCACAAGAGAATCCCAAACTGTAATCTCAAATTCATGCACTTTAAAGCCTTGTAAATTAGTATTTTGAGAACCTAAATGATATAATGAAAGGCAAGGCAACAAATGAGAAAACATGTTCGGAACCGATCCGGAATATTCCAATGATCAATTCAGTTTCCAGAAAATCCAAATCCGTACTGAACTCGTCGGCGAGAATTGATTATCACTTTAATTCCTGGTATAAATCATCTAACACCAATTTGCACAATCAACCTTCCTTTTTTCCATTTAAATTGACCAGAGAAAATATCTTCAATCGTGGAAAGAAAGTTGTGGAAACCCGACTTTTTTTTACTATATTGACATATGATCAATCACGCGTCACGTCACCTACAATTTAAAGCTTTATACTTTTAAATCACATTTATCACCGGTATCAATTCTACTTTATGATTTTCTTTCAAAGTATAACCCTTTGTACATCATTTTTCAAAATGACTTTTTTGCAAAAACAAAACGAATAACAAAACTGTTCCATTAACACCAAACACCGGACACACAATGACCGATCCGAAACCGATTTTCACGAACGGGAAATGGATTAGCACAATTAGGAGTTTTTATCACGCGTATCTTTCTTCTTCAGATTTTCACTCCTCTCCTTCGTCTCTTTTTTTGTGATTCGTGTTCCGGATTCGAGAGGGAACTTGGGAGAGGATTATGTGGTTAATGTGGGACTAAAGAGCGAGGTCGAGGCACTCGTGAGGCGAAAAGTAAAAGGAAAGGAGAAATGATAAGTGAGAAAATACGTGTTTGAGAATCGAGGGAAAGGAGGAAGGATGCTACTCACCACGAATGCCCTCATGGTTGCTGCTGTTCCTGGATTTGAGGACTGATGCTCTGTGGATATCTGGAGGCCCCCTTTTATACGGGCCAGCTCTGGCCCCACTCCAGTCGACCCATCACCTATGAGATGCGACCGAGCTATTGCAAATCTCTCCTTCTTACGATATCTCCAGTCAAATTTGTATCTTCACCCTTGCCTTCACTTGTAATAAAACCTTCACAAGGTTTATAATATTTACCCTGGAGCTAATGTGCACCGATATCCTCTTTAGCTTCATAATCGGATTTTAATTCATATCTGTCATTCATTCAGTCAGAGGCAGAGTCTTTTAATTGCAATAGTAGATTTCGCGAATCAAAGGAGAGATAGTAAAAATTAATATCAGTCTTATATTTTTCAAAAATCTGCCGTTACGGTAAGGAAAAATATTTTCACTTTTGCAATTGCATATGCTACGGGTCTTCTTAATTTGATGAAGTATGTTACATACAATATATTACATATAAGATAGACATTATTGAGTGCGCACATGTGTACGTGTATCTTGAATTTAATATACTTAGGTGTGAAATATCTTAGTCACATTTTAGAGAATTTTTGTATTTCTAATTTGGTATATTTCTAAAATTTATTTTTACATACTAGCCAATTCTATATGAAGCAGGGAAAGCTAAGTGTTGCTTCTGCAGGAAACATACTTTCTCGCTTTTTTGCACATATTTCAGTGAAAAATGTAAGTTTTCAATTTTTCACTGTAGAATTTAGTATTTAAATGTATTCAAATATTTACGAAAATTATCGTGAATTGAATCTAAATTAAAAAAGTATAATAAATACTCGTTTTTTAACAATATCTCGGTCAATGTAAAGAATGTTGACAAATATCTAACATTTCGTTATATTATAAAAATTAACACATATTGAACTAGATCTCCAAATGTTTTTTTCACTGTAATTTAGTGTTATTAATTCCCGAAATTAATTAAAATACATATTTAATATGATTTTCTTCAAGATTTATGTACAATCTTTATAATTCCAGGTAAAGCTAAACGGTAAGTCCATCGCTATTTTCATTAGATTATTATGTGCACATTTAGCGCCATATATTTTTTTAAACAATGGATATTAAAATGATTTATTCATCTACAAAAATTAAAAGTTAATCAACTGTAAATTGTTCTTCTGGAAATGTTTTTGCTTCTTGTGTAAAATTAGATTGATTGGATCTCGCACCATTCAGCATTCTCCGTTTCATATGATTTAGGATTTCCAATAACTCTGAACTTAATTTGAACTTCAATTTAATTATCTAATTTAATTCAGAGTACATTTTTTATAACCAAGATAAGCTTAAAAAAATAAATTGTGCATGAAAATTGCACTAGATAGCCTGAAAAGAATTATGATCCTTAAAAAATTATTCTTTAAAAAAACTAATACTCAAGAAAATCAATTTGTGAAAAACCATTCCACAAAAAGAGTTGAAATGAGAGAATTTGGGCGATAATGATATTCCTTTGATTATTATTAACATCAGGTAATTAGGATTTGATCTTCACTGTCTTTCATTCAATTCTTACTCTTTTGTTACTAAATATATTATAAAAAACTTTATACCAATTTGCTTTTCCATGAAATTTTTAAATAATTGGTTTAGTTATTGTATTTCTCTTTCTCAAGTGATTATTTAAATCTAGCATAATTTTCTAAGTCTGACATGTTTACATTCTATTTTTATTTATAATTATCATTCTATTTAATGTAAGTATTTTGCGATTTTAATTTGATATTCATAAAGTTTGGTCTTAACATTGAACAAACTGTAAGTAATAAAGTATTTCTATTATATTCAAAATAATGTCCAGTAGCTGTGATTTATTCCTTGCTGAATAAAAGCACTTTCTATTTTCCCCATTGCCCTCCAAACTTTATCTAGGTGATTATATGCTTCATTTTAACCGTAATTCTATTCCTTCAGACAATGAAATGATTATATATAATCGAAACTGATAAATCAACTCCAAATAGAAATTCTATTCTAAAAAAGGCTTACCTTTTTATTATTATTAACTTTTTATTAATTTTTTTGTAACATCAACCGAAGTATCTATAGGAATAAAGAAAATATTTAATGTTTGCCCATCGGATTTTTGTGAACTTTAGACATGAAAAACATCAAATGAAATGGAATAATTATTTACATAATGTTTCGCTTTAATTTGAAAAATCGAAAGCAAGTGTTTATCAACATTCTTGAAAAAATCGCTATTTAGTTTGAAACTCAACAATTACATTTTATTTTAAATTTTTAAACTTATCTGCTTTATCAGAAGTTTTGTGGTTCGATTCCCAATGGAGTGAAGATGGAATAGGATCTTTTTTTCAAGAAATAATTTTAATTTAAAAATATTATTTTCCATCTAGTCTTATTAAGACGTTAAGCATTTTCTGTCATTGAAGATTCTGAACTTGATCGATATTGTGTAGATTTTCTGCCTTCATGGTTTGGAGGGTTGATCTACTGTCGGTAAGGTCCAATCTCTGATGATATAGCAGATAAATTTAAAAATTAAAAATAATCACTTGTACCATTAACACCTAGCTAAAAATTGGCGTTATGTTCTTGAATTAAGAGTCCTTATACTGATCCCTCTAATAGCTTAATGGGAAAAGCACCTGACCGGAAATCAGAAGTTTTGTGATTCGATTCCCAATGGAGTGAAGATGGAGTAGGATCTTTCTTTCAAGAAATAATTTTAATTTAATTACATTTTAATTTAAACTAAGAATTCCATTCTTTTATTTTTTGTATTTATATTTAATAAAATAGACATAAATATTTGTTTCTAAATGAATATTCTTGAAAAATTGTTCCTGACAAGTAGCAAAATATTTTTTAATGTAATAATATTTATAAGAATTATCGAGTTCTGAAACTAAGAGTACATTTATTTTTTATTGGATTACAATAAAAATATACTAATAATTATTATTATCAAAATTTTTAAATTATCTTTGAATGGATTAGAAAAATTTTTTGATATAATTATAAAAAAGATAAAAGTAATAAACATTTATGGTTTCATGATTCTAGTAAAAGTAATTATAATAAAAGATTAGAAATGATGAAAATTATCGTTGTTCCGAGTAGTTTTCTAATGAGACTCTTTCGCTCCACACTTAAAATAATCTCGAATTTACCACTATTTCCCACCCAATTTGATGGATACGCATATTCTGCTACTTGTAAAATAATATATGATCGTGTTATTATATTTGTTTAGGATTTGAGAGATACTTTCTCTTTTCATTGCTTCCCATTAGCACTATAAAAACACACATTTTATGATAATATCTTTTTACAAAAGTAATGTAGAAATTGAGCTTAAAATTTCTCACAATAAAAATTCAAAGTTTCACTACTTGAGGTCTAGAAAAATAAAAAATGTTTATAGTGTTAACGAAATAAACACTATTATTTAGTTAGATCATTATATGGTCTAGAATGAGCAATAAAGAAGATAAAATTTTCAACTAAAAGCAAAGATGCCGAGTCACAAGAGATTGCGATGATTCCTTTATTCCTTTCTTCAATGAAATTCTTATCAACACAGTCTATCTGAAGGTATCAATTTGATCTGTAACAGAATGATCCAAGAATAAGAGTCTTTTGTTTCTCTATATTGATACAGATTTCCGTATCAATTGAATACCGTTGCAACAAAAATGATACCTTTAAATTTCATGTTTGCGGTGCTTAAAAAATCTTTATCGTAAATACTTTCTATTAGGAATTACAAATATAGATCTCAGACGACATAAGCCTAAAAGATTGTAGGCCACTGTGCGCGGCATTTTTTTTCTATCTAGTTTGATCATAGTTCAACTTTCTTATGGCTGTAAATTTGGTCAAACGACTTTCCAGTTTCCATTAATCAGTTGTCAACCCAAATGAAAAACCAATCGATACTCTTTTATCAGTTCTTCATAAAGCACTCAGAACAGATTTGTTAATTATTCTAAAAATTTATAAACTACAAATTTCACAGTTATTGATAACATGGCCACCCTTATAATTAATACCATAAATAAAGTTGTTGCTGGTGCTGCCAAAGAGGGAAAAGAACAAAAAAGTTACTTCTGCCTTTTGTAATCAGCCTGAACGTTCTATCTCAGATTGATCCAAATAAATAATTCTCAGGGTTGCAATTTTCCCACAGTAAAAATCATCATCACAAAGATTCAATTTGACTTTCATCAGATACTAAATATTTTATTGCAAGTATCTTATGCCCAATAGAAAAAAAAATGATTAGTCGAGATCATCGCAAGAGCATGATAGAATAATAAATCTTTACCTCCTTTCACTAAATTTATAAGACGCGCGTGCTAAAGACCGTTAAAGGGTTAAGGACCGTAGACTTTCTTGCAAGGCCACCAATAATGTCATAATCTAGTCTCACATTTCTCTCACTGATCTTTGAATTAAAGTCTGACAAAAGTGCATTAAACTTGTCACCACGTTGTTCTAATAATTCAAAATGTATTCATTTCTTATTCTAGTTAAGAAGAATTATAACCTTGAATCTCTCAAAAATTTAAATTGGCTATAAGAATCGAATATTAAAATGAATTTATTATTAATTTTTAGGAATGTCCTGAAAATGTGCGCTCTCTCTTCATCTTAAGAAACCAAAAGTTTTAGTGAGAGTATGCAGAGAGAGGACACACAAGAGAGCGTAGAAAGGGACCCCAAATCCATTTGACCCGAATATTTTTATACGTTACACTCGCTTTTCGATAAGCCAATTTATTCACGAAAAAGTCAAGCAATAATTTCATTACAGTGATAATAGTGCAATTTTTCCATTCAATAAAAAAGTGCGTCACTGATTCTGTCATTAATAATGACTTACACGCTTTAAAAAGAAGTTTGCCATGACACAAATAATACCTTTAAAATCATCCAATTTAAGGTGATTAGTTTTAGAAAGGTGCCTGCTGTGCAACCAAAAGATAGTTCATTATCAGATATTTTTTTCGTTTTATTTAATTAGATTGACCTGTAATATTGTAGTCTTTGTTCAAAATATTGATCTCATTCTTATCTAACGAGAAAGTACTTTTTTGGCCTCATTATTTGCGGAAAAATTCGTTTTTAATGCAACCTCTCTCTTTCAGATTATAATCCCGTCACTAAAAAACAAACTTGCACTCATCGATTTTTTTAAGAATTTGTGAGTTACATATATTGAAATATATTTGTTTAATGAATGTTAATGACATTCATCGGATTAAATTGCACAAATATAAATTAAATCAAGAGGTTGCAGCTCAATTGTTACCTCGATTTTTGCATAATCAGATTTATCTATAAGCTTTCACCATTCAATTTTTTAGTATGGGGTCGTTCATAAACTAAGTTACTAATTTAAGGGGGGAATCACTTTCGTATTTCACGCTCTTTCCCCTCATTTTCCCTTTTTTTAAATTCTTTTCTTTCCCTCTTTTTAAGAAACTTCTCCTTTTCCTTCATTTTCGCTTAAAAGCGAAATGAATTAATAGAACCCAATAAGAAAATCCAACTATTTTTAGTTGAAAAGTTTACCATTGTATTTTTGATTCGGAATTCATCTCATTTAGTTAAAAATTCTACTATTTGGTTCCAAATCTAATTATTTTTTGAAAATGCAACTATTTTGTTCAGCAGACATTTTTGGTTCAAAAATTCAACTACTTATTTGAAAAATGAACTACATTATTTAAAATGAATTTTTTTGGTTGAAAATTCATTTCCTTGGATAAAAGTATCTATATTCCATTTTCTGGAAATTAATCCTCTTGGTTGAAGAAATCATGTTTTGGGTTGAATAATTAACTCTTTTGATAAAAAATTGAACTATTTTGATAAATATTTATTTTTGTTCAGGAATTAATTTGTTTACCTAAAAATGTAACTATACCATTTTTCGTTCAAAATTGACATTTTTAATTTTGAATCTATCTTTTCTAGTTAATAATTCGCCTTTTTGGTAGAAAATTATTTTCTTGATTGAGAATTCGTTTTTTGTTGTTGAAAATGTTTAGCTTAAAATTAATCTGCTCCGGTTATATTTCAACTATTTTTTGGAAATTCATCCTTTTTGGTTGATGATTCACTATTTTAGTTAAAAATGCATATTTTTGGTTGAAAATTGAATTATTTGGTTAAAAAATAAATTTTATAAATGTAAATTTAACTATTTGGTAGACAATTAACTTTTATGCTAAAAGTAATATTTTTGGATACAAAATTCCACTGTTTTGTAAATAATTAGTCTTTCTGGCTTCAAAATTCAACAATTTTTTTGAAAATTTATACATTTTGTTGAAAACTCATCTTTTTGGGTAACGATTTATTATTTTAGTTGAAAGTTCTTATTTTCGGGTTGAAAATTGATTTGTTTTATAAAAAATGCATTTTTTATGCTTGAAACTTCAAAAATTTCGTAGAAATTTAAAATATTGGGTTGAAAAAGAAGTTTTTTGTTTTAAAAATCGTATTAATGATGAAAAATCGAACTATTTGGTTAAAAATTAAACTATTTTTAGGAAAATTGAACTATTTGTTTAAAATTACACTATTTCTAATAAAATTAAACTATTTGGTAGAAAGTTAATTTTTTTGATGAGTGGTATTGTTTTTGGACTAAAAATGTAATCGGTATGTAGGCGACTATTCTGTTTGGATTAAAAATTCAAAGATTTTTTTTAATTCGTCTTTTTTGGTAGATCGTTAATCTTCTTGGCGGAAAATCCATCTTTTTGGTTGCACATCTTAACACTTGGTTCAAAAATGAACTATTTTGTTAAAAATTAATCTTTTTAAATAGATTTATCTCTTTGATTGAAAATTCCGCTTTATTTCTTAAATCATGATTTTATTTTCTTTAAAAATTAATTTCTTTTTGGTTGAGCATTCAACTATTCGATTGAAAATTCATCTTTTTGAGTCTAATATTTATAATTATAGTTAAAATTTTAAATTTTTGGCTTGAAAATTGAACAGTTTTGTAGAAAATTCGTCTTTTTGGATGGAAAATTTAATAAGTTGTATTAAAATCTTACTATTTGGTTAAAAATTAAGTTATTTTCATGAATTTTTATAAAAATTAAACTATTTCTACGAAAATTTAACTATTATCTGGCAGAATATAATTATTCTTGGTGGGCATTTAATTTTCTTGGTTGAAAATTCAATCAGTTAATGAAAAGTTAAACTACTTGGTGAAAAGTTAAACTACTTTATAAAAAAATTAATTTTTTCAACAAATTCTTTTTGTTGCAAGTTTAACTTTTGTGTTAAAATTACGTGTTTTTATTTGAGGTAAAAAATGTTTGAATTGAACTGTTGAAAATTTCCTGCTTTTTTGTTGAAATTTAATTTTTTGAACTAAAAATTTGACAATTCCATTAATAGTTCAAAACAAATTTTCTTATAGTTAAAAATGCATATTTGGTTTAAAATTAATTTTGTTGAGAATTCCACTCTTTTCTTAAAAATTATTTTTTTAATATAGTTTAATATAACTGGTTAAAAATTCACCGTTTCGTGGAAAATTTCTCTGTTTTGGTAGAACAGTCATCGTTCTGGGTAGAAAATTATTTTTCTGTGGAAAATTAAACTGTCTGAAAAAAATTTCTTTTTGGCTTGAAAATTTAAATATTTGGTTAAATTTCTTCCTATTTTGTCAAAAAATATTTTTGTTTGTTTGTTTTGTTTAACAATTCAAGTATTTGGTTGCTGATGCAACTGTATATTGGAAAATTAATTTCGATGTTGTTGAAAATTCGTATTTTTAGGTTTAAAATTACTGTTTTTCGGTGAAAATTTAACTATTTTGTTGAAAACGCAATATGTTTCGACTCGAAATCTCAGAAATTTAAAGTTTTTCACATTAAATCATAATCCTTTTATTTAACAGAATATATTCTATTAATTCCCTATTTTCATGAAAAATCACGCTGTTTCTTATTCTTTAACAAAATATTGGACAGCTTTACATTTTGGGAGAGAAAGGTTTAAAAATAGCCCAAAATTTTAAAAGTATTTTATGAATGGCCTCTATAACAGCTCATTCGTATAGAATTGTTGCTAAGAAATTACCTGATTTTTTCTACGTCGAATTCCTTCAACTTTTTGTCCAAATTTTACTAGATAAAAAATTCTTTCTAAAAATAAAAAATAAGTCTATATTTCGACGCCTACGGGCTTATGCAATTCGGAAATTCCTCGCATAATGAGAGCTGAAATGTCAAATTAATTGCTTAAGCGTTCAAATAAATTACTCGACTTTCGCTGGGAATAGTATCAATTTGCATTTCAAATGAAAGAAGCTATTCTGAAATTGATGGATGTAATGAGAGTCACAATGTCAAGTATTATTACCATGACAATTAGTGAACAGGTTTTTGAAAAACTATTACATATGGGACCCTCGAAAGAGAAGTAATCAATAACTTTCTGTTTTGTTAAAGATTTTTCTGCCTTAGAAAACAATTTGTAAAAGACATTAAAATTAGTTTGCAATACTGTTCCTATTCGAATATTCAAAATGTCTTAGAGTTATATTCCAATTATTCAAACCACATAACCGATTGAACCTGCAATAAATTCTGAACAGCTTCACGATGTTCATAACTCTTTTTCAATAAGTGGCCCATAAAGAAGAATATTATGTAAGTCTCTCACCTCATCTTTCCAACTGTTTCAATCATTCTTTTTCTAGAAGAAAAGCCATCAATTAAAAAGTTCGTTTTCTAATAAATCTATTTCCTACTGTTCCTAAATTTCGTTTTCTGATTATCTTTTTCTAATAAAATAGTTTGATATTTTCAAGAGAAATATTTTAATTATCAATAAAAAACTGAAAAAAACAAACAAAAATAACCATTTTCAACATAAGAGTAGTTAGATTTTTAACTAAGTAAAAGTAATATGCATTTTCTACCAATTCTCTAGCAAATTTTCTAGCAAAAATATAAAAATGAGATTTTTAATAAAACAACTTATTTTTGGCAAAAAAATTATTTCTTAACAAAACTTATTTAATTTTTAACCAAAGAAATTAGTTTTTAAGCAAAATGATGCATCTTCAATCAAAAAATTAATTATTAAATAAACAGTTAAACTTTCAAGTCAGAAGATGAATTTTCTACCAAAAAGACCAATTTTCAATAAAAAATATTAAATGCCTATTAAAAAAAATTTCGACATACATACATGAAGATAAATTTTTAGCTAAAAAAATAATTTTTAATAAATAAAAAATAATCTTCAACCAAAGAAATGAAATATCAGCTAGAAGATTAATTTGCTACTAATAAAGAATAATTTTGAACGAAATACATGAATTTTCAATAACGCATTTAAATTTTTTATGAGATTTTCATCCTAATAGTTGAATTTTTAACTCAAAAACAATAAATATGCATTTTCGACCAATTATCTAGCAAATTTTCAAGCAAAAATGGAAAAAACTGCATTTGTAGTCAAAAATATTATTAAAAAAAAAAAATGGTCAACAAAATTGTTGAATGTTGAACCAAAGAAATTAATTTTTAAATAAAAAATGACGTTTCTTCAAACAAAAAAATAAATTTCTAGCAAAAGAGATGAATTTTAAGAAATAAAAAAATTTTACAAAAAGAAACATAATATTTTAGTTTTAAGTTATATAAATACGTTTCTAACCCAATAAAATGAAATTTTAAAGAAATAGCTACATTTTCAAGCAAACAGTTTAATTGTTCAACAAACATATTAAATGTATATAACAAAATAATGTGGACATTAAATGTAAATAAGATTTTAGTTAAGAAACCTAATTTTTAATTTAAAAAATAAATTTTAACAAAAAAAAAGAAAATCTCAGCCAAAAGATTAATTTTACATTAACAAAGAATAATTTGTAACAAAATAAATGAATTTTCAAGTACGAATTTCGATTGGTAATGTTTCTTTTAAATCCTATTAGTGCAATTTTTAACCAAAAGAGTTTAATTTTCTATTAAAAAGATAAATTTTTAACAAAATAGATAAATTTTTAACTAAATAATATAAATTTTCGACAAAAAATATAACATAGGGCGAAAATTCGACACCTGGCCCAAAAATATGAAATTAACAAAGTAGTTGAATTTTTAACCAAATAGTCCAATTTTCAAACATAAGAGATTAAAATTCAACCAAAAAAAGTTGAATTTGTTAAGCCAGAAAGATGCCTTTCTTCTTAACAGTTGCATTTTCAACCAAAAAATGACTGCATACAAAAATAATGACTTCTAAAGCAAAAATATAATAGCAGATTTTTAGATTAAAGAGAATATTGAATTTTAATTTTTTAAAAACAACTTAATTTTCCATCAAGAAAGATTTTTCAGGTTTAAGAGAAATCAAAGTTTCTACCACATTTTTTAATTTTCTAGTTAAAACGACGAATTTTATACAACAAAATTTAATTTTCAACATAAAAATATACTTTTTTAATAAAATTTTTTATTTTTAACTTATTTTAACTTATAAAGATCAATATTTTTAACAAAAAGTTTAAATTTTCAACCACTGACATCTTTTTTACAATATAATTGAATTTTTTACAAAATAATACAAATTGTATCCAAAAAGATCAATCTTCAACAAGAGTTGAATTTTCAACTAAGAAAGATTTTTCATTCTCGAAAAAGAAAAAGTGCAATCACATTGTTGAATTTTCAACATGGGATTTTTGATAAATGATTTAATTTTTTATCAAAACAGTTGAATTTGTTAGGAAAACTGTAGTAAGTACGGTTTCAGATTAAAAAATTAATTATCAACAAAAAATGTTTAAACTTGTTGAATGAAACCAAAAAACGAATATTTTCAACCAAATTATTGAATTTTCAAGTCAAAAACACGAATTTTCACCTGTAATGATGAATCTTCGACAAAAAAGTTTATTTTTTAAGTAATTTTAGGTAGTGTGACTTTAAGCAAAGTAGATGATTTTTCCACACAAAAAATGAATTTTCAGCAGATAATTTTTATCGTCAACCAGAATAGATTAATATTCAAACGTTGCGTAAAAAATGGATAAAAGAAATAATTTCCTTAACGAAAAGATAAGATTTAATGCAAAATAAATTACTTAATAAAGTTTTGGCTCAGTTTTTTTTCCTGGGTCATTTTTTTGTAGTTGCAATCCTGTGATTAATTCGTTTTCATAAGATTTACGAATACTGGTTCAATTAAGTTGGTCCTTTTAAAGTTTTAATGTACTTTCACTTCCCAACTCAGAAGTGGTGTAAAATGTCTTAATTTACATAAAAAATAAAGTCAATTACCTTATCTTGAGTTATCAAGCTTTACAAATTTATTATTTTTAATAAAATAAAAGACACTGAACAGAAAATAAGTGAAAAAAAAATAAAGAGTGATAAAGAAATGAAGAAAAATAAATAAAATAACGCAAGGAAACATTCGATCCCAAAATTTAATGATCTCAAGTGTCTTTGCCTTCAATGCCGAAAAAAGAACTCAGCAAATTATATTCTTCCTTATTCTGTCCTGAAAGTGTATTACGCAAGGATTTTTTTTAAAGTAAAAAATTAGACCTATCTGGAGAAAAGAGATCGGATTCTCCGATTATTCACACCCTACATACGACACAGAATAATTTTCGATCCCTTTCACTAATAAGAGAGACTCTCACTTGGTGGGCTGTACCTTGAGTGAAGGAACCATGTCCAATCACTTAGTTCAAACTTGTTATCATCACATCTATTGATATTCCCTTTGGAAACATTGGTCCACAATTAGAAATTGTGACATCTGCAGACAGAAGGCACTAGGGTTTCAATTTTGTTTCAAATCTTTTTTTTTTTTTGTTATAAAATGATTATAAACTTCAATTATAATTTTAGAAAATTAAATTAGATTAAAATCAAATTTAAAATCCTATTTAACGTCCAGTAATCGATTTAATGTCCTGAATTCCTAAAAAAAAACAAGAATCCAGGAACCAAATTTGGACAACCACCATAAAATGTTCCTATTGTAATTTGAGAGAAGATAAAAATTTTCCTATAAAGTATAAGAAAAAAATTATTTTTTTGGCAAAAAATAAAAAAGAGAATATTTTTCTTTTCTCCTTTTTATATTTTGTCCAAAGCAGAATTTCTTTTTTTCCAAATTGCAATAGATTCATTTTGTGGTGTTTGTCCAAATTTGGTGGCAGGATTCTGGGTTTCTTCTTTGAAAATTCTGCACATTTTCAATTATGTTTGGTCTCTTGATCAATGTCAAAACTGAAAAACAATTAAATTGGATTTAATATTTTTGTATTGGTCATTATTAACCAATTGTCGTTCACTTTTGTTTAAGTAAGTTTTGACACCGGGTTTTTGTTTAAAATTAAATGTTTTTTTCTGTGTGTAGAAAATGATAACGTAACACCTATTTTCCGTATCACCTTCATAAGTTTGTTTTATGTATTGTCCCAAAAAAAAACCCAATATGTGAAAAATTATATTTTGTGAGTTTTTGACTCTAATTATGATTTTTTGTTCTTTTTTTCTACACATTTTTTAAAATTCATTAATTAATACTGCATACTAATAATTAGATGTTGACATAAAGTGTTTAAACAACTAGAACGTTTTATGCACTATGCGAGCTAATTGCCCTTTCTTTGTAAAAAACTCGCTCTATTTTCAAACATTTTTTATGGGGAATACAGAAAATCTTACATGATTTGAGAACGTTGCATATAATTTATAAAAGTTTTCTTATTATAGCGAGAAAATTCCAGTTAATTGAATATGAGTAACACCATTGTTTTCACTTACAATTCTTTAAAATTGGCAAATTTTTTTTTCATTGACAAAATATCAATCTGCAAGTGTCTAATAATCTGAAACCGTATTAAATTTTTTTTTTAATTCGAAAAGCATAAAAAAATACATTTTTAATGTATTTCCGGAAGAAGTATTTATCAAGGTCGAATTAAATTTTACTTTTTGAATTTGATTCTAATTTTTTCTAGGGTTCCATTTACCGCGTTTTCTGGACATATTTGTCACATAAATGTATTACATCATTTTGTTTTTCCATTAAAATTTTATTGTATTTATTATTTTTATTCTAAAAAAGCACAATTAAATTTATGGTTAAATAACAGTCAAAATTGTATTTTGCGGTAAATAAAAAATATTATTTTTATATATTTTCATTGCATTATTTACATTCGAATAATGATTTTGAACACTAAAACTCAAATGAAAAACCTCATGAAAAGAAAAACGAAAAAATCTGGAATTTACACGCTATTTAATAGCTAATCGTGAAATTTTAAGTATTTTGGTGACATTTTTTTTGTTGGAAATTCATATATTCTGTTACAAATTATTCTTTTTTGGTAGCAAATAAATATTTTTTGTTGAAATTTTATTTCTGTGATTGAGAATTAGCTCTTTTTATTGAAAATTATTTTTTGTAACTTAAAATTAAAATCATTTTTTTGTAGAAAAATTATTTTTTTGGGGGGACATATTTAATTATTTAAGGTTACAGATTATTTCTTTAGCTGAAAATTTAACTACTTCGTTAAAAATTTATTTTATTTGGTGGAAAACTTATTTCTCTAACTGAAAATAAAACCTTTTTGGTTGAAAATTCCATTAAAAATTAAAATATGCGGTTGAAAATTCGAGTATTTTGTTAAAAATTATTCTTTTTTGGTAGAAAGTTAATCTTTTAGCTGGAATTTAATTTCTTTGGTTGGAAACTTGTTATTTTTTATTTAAACTTAATTTTTTCCACTAAAAACTTAGCTAGGTTTTTTGTCGATTTTTTAAATAGACATTTAATATTTTTTGTAGAAAATTCATCTTCTGTGTACTGATCATATTTTTTCTACACTAAATATTTTCGACACAAAATATTTCCTACCCAGAATTTAATACTGTTATATTTTTCCCACAAAAAAATTTTTCTATACAGAACTTAATACTGTTATATTTTTCCTACACAAAAGATCTTCTACATCGAATATCTTCTACACAAAATTAGACTGTTATATTTTATTATGAAAATATTCTAAAAATGTGGTACAGAAAAATATTACGTCCAATATTTTTCCTACACAAAATATATTCCACACAAGATGTTTAAAAAAGTAAATAAAATATTTTCTACACATTAATTATTTGGATTCGATGAACGACAAGTTTCTAAGTATTTTCAAACTAATTTTGAGTGGTTTAAACAATTATTATTGGTCGATACAATTTTTTTCGCCTGTAAAACGTGAAAATTTATTACTTTTTAGGATTAATGATACATTTGATAAATTTAAAGAATAAATAATATTGATTCTTTAACAAATTTGATAATTATTTAAATAAATCTCATTTGTTCCAGCAACTTTTTTCTTTTATTTATAAAAAGTTACTATTTCCCGGATCTAATTACACAATTAATTAATGTTGAAAGTAATATATTTTTTAACGATATTTGGTCATTATTTAAACAATTTTCACTTGTTACAGCAATTTTTTCCCTTGTAAATCTTAAGCAGTTATTACTGTGTGAAATCGAGTTTGCAACTATTTAAACCATTAAGAATCATTCACTTGTGCCTCTAAATGCAAATGCATCACTTTAGTTAAAACTTCACTTTTTTGGGAAAAAATTTAACAAATTTTGTTGAAATTTTTCTTTTAAATACTTTTTCCATTTTCGCTAGAAAACTTATCTCTTTTAGTTGAAAATTTACTTACTTGGTTAAAAACTCATATTTTTAAAGGCTCTTCTGTTGAAAATTAGTATGTTTTGGTTTAATTTAAGAGTATATTGAAAATTAATGTATTTTTAGTGAGAATATCAACTATTACACTTTTTTAGAAAATTAATTTTATCAAAGATTCATCGGTTTTGTTTAAAAATTGAACTATTTTTTTTAAACTCCCTTTTTCTTGGTTAAAAATCAATTATTTTTACTGCAAATGTAATAATATAATTTTATATTAATGCTATTTTTAAATTTTGCAAATCACCCAATCGGCATTTTTGAGAGAAAGATTTAGTAGCGGTTTTTTTGAACTTTTCAACTTATTTTTAACTTTTTAGTTAGAGCGAGACAATAGTCAATTAAATTTAACAGAAATAATTCTTTAAATCATTTAATATTGCTTATGATAATAGGTGATAATTAATTTAACAAATCCAAATACTTAAATAAATTATTATTTTTACAACCATCTTTTTATATAGTAGTGCCAGATAGTTGTGGTTCTTTCTGAAACTTTCCACTTTTTTTCTTTTTATATATTTCTATAAAAGCGAGATAATAATTATTTCGAGTTAACATCATAAATTTTTAAACAATTTATTATTACTTTAAATAATAATCTTTTCTAATGATGTTGGAAAGTTGCGATTTTTCTGAAATTTTCAACTTTGCTTTGGCTTGTTGTTACGATTAAATAAAAAAAAGATGGAAAATAAGAATTAGAGAGAATCATTTTTCAAACAATCTCTTTCTTTTTTGTGAATATATTTTTCTGAAATGAAACAAATATTTGGAATACTCTCTACATTTTCTAAATGGATCATATTAAATGTAAATTTGAATTGAAGTATTCACTGAGAACCGTTTTTTTAAATAATTATTAACGTTTATATTTATTATTTGTTTCTAACTACAATAAAAAAATCTGCAAATTCCAAAAAACACCTTAAACTTTCCATCATTACTCTAAGAGAAGATAGATATAAACAATAATCAAATTTTTGAATAGTGATGTTTGTTAACTTGCATTAATTATTACCTCACTAAATGAAAAGTGGACCGAAAGTTTAAAATTTTAGAAAAAACCGCAACCGCATTATTGCATTATTCAAAGACAATATTATTAAAAATAATATTAAATTGTTTAAAAATTATATTGTTCAACGTTAATTTATTATAACTGCCCTCCAATTGAAAGGTTGAAAACTTGGGAAAGACCGCGACTATCTAGCATTACTATAAGGGGAAATATTTATAAACACTAATTATTTGATTAAACGATTCAATATTTCAATATTTCAGAAAAATAGCAACTTTCTAGCATTATTAAAAGACAATGTTATTAAAAATATGATCAAATGCTCTAAACAATTATATTTATTAACTCTAATTATTCGGAAAACCGTAACATTCTAAAAATTTGCAAAACCCAATTTTTCACTTATGGGTTTTTTTCAACCCTATAAAACAGAATTATTGGGATGATATTTTAAAAAAATTAAGAGATGTTTAAAAAACAATTCTAATCAAAAAATTCTTGCTAAAAAATTGATTTAAAAATAAGGCACGCAGACAGGTTTTAAAAATCCAAATGTTTAAAATATTACTTGTAACTATTTACAAATTGTCAAAATAACATTTTTAAATCGTATGAAATTTAAAAACACTATGACCTAACGTTAACGTTTTTATTTTTGTATTGGAAAAAATTACAAAATAACTATTAAGAATTTAATTTTTGTATTTTTACAATCTTCGCGCTCGGATATTTATTCTTTGCATTTGGAATGCTTGAATGAAACTTTATCAAAAATATCTCTTTTAAATCGAAGTATTTCTATGCGTCTTCATATTCCGAATTTTCCGCCATAAAATAAATGAAAAACTACAATACTTTTTTTCAAACATTTTCCTCTATGTCGCGTTGCTATGCTAATAATAGGATTTTGTTTTTCATATTATTTTTTATGAATAAAGCAAAATATTTTTAAAATCTTCTTTTAGATTTTTACGCATTTCACGTCTTTTGGCGTAATGTTGGAATTTTCGATTTTCTGTATATTAAATACGATTAAATAAAAACGAAATTACGAATCCCATTGGAAAATGGTCGAAAAATGTTGTAGGATTTGTCAAAAGCTTTGAAGACTTTTTTAAATACTTTTTTTCACATTTTGCGACGTTTGGTTCCAAATTTGAATTTTTTGTGCCAAGTTTCGAGCAATTCTAATACTTTCTCAATCATAAATGATGATAATTTGATAAATTATTACAAATTTGTATCTCGTTTTTGGGTTGATAATTTTTTTATCAATTTGTTTTCGTTCGTTTTGTCGCTTTTGTACAATATTTTTTTTTAATTTTTAATTTCATTTTTACATTCTCATCATTTATGATTAAGAAAGTAGTAGAATTATCGGAAATTTGAATCCGCTGTTTTTTAACGGATCTGCACGTTTCGAGACACTCTTAATCCAAAAATCAAGTTTTTACGATGGTGCCTGTCTGTCTGTCTGTCCGTAAACACGATAATTCTCGTAAAAATTATCGAATCAAATCGATCTTTGGCACAATTTTTGTAGTTCCTAAAAGAAAGGACGAATTCGTTAACTAGCCATTTTGGATACAAATTCAAAAAGTCAGCGCATTTTGAAAATTTTTGGGACCTTTTTTTCTGAATATGAAAATTCAATGTACGGATATTTATATTATTATAAAAGACAAAAAATTTATCCTAATGACTTTTTTCGATAAAAAGAATATTCTCAGAAAAACATTGCTTTCTGAAAGCCCTATAAGATTATCAAAACAAATTTTCGGATTTTCTTGGAAAAACGAAAATTCAAATTTTGATTGCACAAAAAATAATTAAAAATCAAAAATTCTATTTTGTGGGGTCAAACTATGCAGAATACGAAAAAAAGATGAATTTACAAGAATTGTAATCCCCAAAAAGTTCTACAATTTCTTTAATGATCACTTTTTTATTGGACGCGTACTTTTTGTTTTATTCGTGAAAAATAACATTGAAAAATAATAAATATAAACAAATTTTGGAAACATGACCAAAGTTACAAAAAAAAAGATTGAACAAAACCTGTTTACTAATGTCTTTCGAAAATCGAGCGCGCAGCGCAAGTGTCATGATGAAAATGTGTACCTCAAAGCCTACAGAGCTTTTAGAAACCTAATCTTTAACTATACTTAATTAGAAGAAAATTCAGAATACGAAGACGCATACAAATACTGCGATCTAAAAGAGAACTTTTTAATAAAGCTTTGTTCAAGCTTCAAAATGCAAAAAATAAATATTCGAGCGCGAGCGAGGCGAGCCGCGCGCGATGAGAATGTGCCCGCGAGGCGGGCAGATTTTTATGCTTAAAACCAACACTACTTGTTCTATTAAAAAGTGATCCATAACGAATTTTTAGCTATTTTTCCAGTAAACAATTTTTGTAAAATCTTTTTTTTCGTAACTTGTGTCGTTTTTACAAAAATTTTGTATTTATTTTTTTGTTTTCAATGTTATTTTTCATGAATAAAACAAAAAGTACGCGTCATATCAAGAAGTGATTATTAACGAATTTTGTACATCTTTTTTGGGATCACAATTTTAATTAATTTTGCTATAAACATTTTTAAAATGTAGATTCGCTTTTTTTGAAGGGTCAGCGATTCAAAGTTACTATCGAGTCCGGATGAAGAAACTCAACATGTACATTTGATATTCGATTTCAGGCAATCGGCCTATAGAAAGGATGAGATCCTTATGAAAAAAATGACCGCTGCGCGGGTACATTTTCAACTCGCACTGCACGCGCGGCTCGCATGTTTGAGCGAGCCTAGGGTGCGCGACTGTTAGTTCTCGCTTTTCTCGATGATGCATTCAACTCGCGCTACACGTTCGGTTCGTTACCTTTTGTCTTTTAATTTTTTCGCATCTTGTGTCGTTTGTCCGAAAATTTAAGTTAATTATTTTTAATCTTATTTTTGACGCTTGAAAGAAAATCTACTCGGTCTATCTAAAAATTATGAAATAATTAATAACAAATTTATAGATCTTTTTTGGGTGAACAACATTTCTGTGTTAATTTTAGTTCGTACCTTATGTATTGTTTTTTCTAAAAATTAAATTTTTTTCTTTTAAATGTCATTTTTAATTATTAAAACAAAAACTATGTGTCCTATCAAAAATTATTAATGACAAATATGAATGAATTTTCGTTAATTTTCGGAAGAGCTACTTTTGTACTTTAATTTTTTCATAGCTAGTGTCGTTTGTCGAAAAATTTAATTTTTTTATTCTTTATGTTGTTTTTTACGATTAAAAAGAAAAACTGTGCATACTATCGAAAAGGGATTAATAACAAATTTGTATATCCTTTCAGGGCGCGCAGTTTTAGTTAATTAATTTTTTTCGGATCTTGTATAGTTTGACCACAAAATGGAATTTTTTCATTATTTTTTGTGCGATCAAATTTTGTATTTTGAATTTTTCGACCAAATAAAAAAGTTGTTATGATAGTCTTGGTAAAGGACAAATTTTCACAGGGCCATATTAGACCAGCCTAACAAGACAATAATAATAGCAAGCAAATTTAAGAAATTTAAATTAGATTAAAATAAAATTTAAAATCCTATTTAGTGCCCAATCAAGTTAATGTATGGAATTTTTGAAAATAAAACCAAGAATCCAATAACCAATTGTGGAAAACCACCATAAAATCTTCCTATTGTAGTTTGAAAAAAGATCCTCTCAAAACAAATTTGTAAAAAAAAAATTTTTGGACAAAAGTAAAAAAGAAGAAAAAAAATGAGAATAAATAAATAAATTTTTATTACTATTAAATCAAAATGTCATTTTTCTTTCCTCTTTTTTATTTTTGTCCAAACATTTGTTCTGTTTTAGGCATTTTTTTAAGAGAATCTTTTTTCAAATTACAATAGGAACAATTTATAGTGGTTGTCCAAATTTGGTCGTTGGATTTTTAGGGGTTTTTCAGGAATCCTATACATTAATAATAGCATAATATTTAATTTAGCTTTTCATAACAAATTTAACGACATAAATAACTCTTTTTAATAAAAATGCAGTTGTATAGTTTCTTCATCAAGATGGAAATATTTTAAGTCCTATAAAGCTGTCTCAAAGATCCCTTAATGTTCAACCGATAAATAGTTCCAAAAAATCGGAATATTCTTCCATAAATGCACAATCCCATAATGTTCAACAATGAAAATGGTATGATGATGAACAAGTTTATTATCTCATATCTCGAAGTATCCCAAACCATAATAATTTGCTGTCTTTCATACCCATTATTTTGTAGTAAGCTAAGTAATTACAAGCGATAACTGTAAATGATAATAGTTTGGAAAAATGAGTGCTAATTGTCATGTAATAAATATAATTGTGAGTCTGATGAGTTATTGCATCAACCCCAGAATTTAAGTTCATCTGAAATCTGCAATGAAACTTTTTACTCAAAAGGATGAATTGTTTAAAAACATATGAATTGTGAGATGTGAGTGAAATATTCTTGAGGTGAAGTCGGTTGATAACATTAACACCGATTCTTCAAATTACATAAGTCATTAAGTGAATTTGATTGAAGGCAAAATTGGAGAAACTCAATTGCCTCAAATTTTGAACTCCGACGAACAATGTGAATTGTGAAGACCACAACATACGCAACTCTTATGTCTCAAGCTAAATTATATTCTGACGTGATTCCACCGCGAAGAAGAGTACCTTTCTTATCCTATGCATCCAATTATTAAAAAGGGAATGGCACCATTCTCGATTATTCCTAAAAAATATCTCGAAATTAATCGAAACAATTTGAAACTATTGCTGTCGGGAAATCCTTATTCGTGATTGGATGAACAGTTAATTTTTTTTTTTTAATAAAAAAAGAGTCTGAAAACTTTAGGATTATAAGAAAAATAAGGTTATTTAAATACGGTGTTCATTGATAATAATCAATGGAAAGGGGTCTCCTGCACTTTGAAATACAAAATTTAATTTGTTTTGTTCAAGAAACATAACATGGAATCCGAGCAATCTATATTGTTTAAAATGAAATTTTCAAGCCACAATCTTTAAAAAAAAGAATTGATTATTAACCAGACAAATTTCCAATTTTTCAAAATTTTGATAAAATGTGACGCCTAAATAGGCTGTTTTTGGGCCTATTTTTGGACCTTCCTAACGACCTGGGAGAAAATATAAAAATATGCTACAGGTACCAAATTACTCTTCATTGAAAACCAAAATGAGCATCGCTTTTCGTTTTTTTTTTAATTTCAAAAAATTACCCCTATTTAGGGGTTGAGATGACCCTAAAAAATAAAAAATAAAGGGAATACTACTAATTATAAAATCATTTTTCATTCTACTGTTTCTATAGATTAGATCTTAAAGAAGTAAAATCACATATTTCCTTGATCGACCATCGCTTTTCATTTTTTACTTACTTTTTTTTTACTTAGGGGTTGAGAAGGCCCCAAAAAATGTTGAAAAATAGGAAATTTACCACTAATTATAAAATTATTTTTCACATCAAGCCCTTATGTTAAAAATTAAATATTTTAGCATAGTAACGATTAAATTTCTCAAATTTTACAGATTTTAAAAATTATATAGTTTTAATTCAAACATTTTTAATCATAATTTTTAAAGACTAAAGAGATTCTTTTTGTTAGTAATTACACAAATCTGGAAATAATTAAATAACGAAACTATTTAAAATGTTTTAAAAGGAATCATTTTTGAACTGAAATAGATATGAATTTTTAACTAAATAGATGAAGTTTTAACAAAGGAGTTTACCTCTCAACCAACTAGTTTTAAATTTAACCAAAAAGACTAATTTTGAACTGAAATGATAAATAATTTAATAGAAAGCTTGAAGTTTTAACCAAAAAGTTGAATTTTCAAACAAGAACATAATTTTCTACCAAAAAGCCGATTTTTCAATAACAGACATTAATTCAACAGACATCAATCAAATAGTAGTTGAATTTTAAACCCAAAATGATACATTTTTATCTCAAATAGTTGAGTTTTCAATTAAAAAGTTTCACTGCTGTGAAACAGAGTAATTTTCATCAAAATACGCGGATTGATTTTTAATTAAAAGTGATAAATATGGAACAACATCAACAAATATTTTTTAAAGAAATAGTTATATTTTCAAACAAAGTGATCATTTTTGAATTAAAATTGTGAATATTTAACTGAAATAGTTCAGTTTTAATCCAAACGTTAAAAAAATGTTTAAACCAACAAAAATTCCAAGAAAATAGTTCAAGTTTCAACTAAAATAATAAAATTTTCATTACAAGAATTAAAAAGAGATGGATCAATTTTCAATTAAAATTATGAATTTTTAACCAAAATAAATTATTTTTTTGAAAAAAGAGTTCAACTTTTAATCAAAAACAGTTTAATTTACCCGAAAAAAACGACTTTTCAACATGAGTTGAATTTTTAACCAATGCAGATTTTGCAGCAGAGAGAGAGAGAGAAAATGGCGGAAAAAATTTTAAATTCTAAAGAAAAAATATAAATTTTAAGTCAAAACAATTAATTTCAAACAAAAAAAAAACGAATTTTCAACCAAATAGATCATTAGAGTAATATAAAGCTACTTTTACAACAAAAAATAATTGTTATTAAAATACTTCAATTATTTTTCAAATTAAGCAAGTTCTCAAAAAAATGCCCTGACATTTCCAGGTTTTTCCAGGTGAAAAAAAATTCCCTGAAAATTCCTAGTTTTCCAAGTAGAGATATAAGGTACCAAAAATTAAACATTTTAGTGCAAAGACGTTTTTTATTTCTCAAAACGTTATATTTGATCCACAGAATTAAATATCTTTTTCGAATTTTCTAAAATCATGCATGCTGACGGTTCTTTTAAATAGTCTGAGAACTTTAACTTTATAAGAAATGTAAGTTTATCGAAATATTATAATTCTTCTTCGTGGCATTATTAAGGCTCAGAAAATATCTCGTAATTGTAAACCAACTCTCAACATATTTAGCTCGTTCTGTCCTCTGTATCAGTTTCGTTATAACTCTAAAAGAGGCCAGTCGTGTATTCCGTAGTTGGGGAAAAAGCCAAAAAAAAAATTTTTAACCTCTCAGTACCAGTTCTACCCCCCCCCCCCTTTCCCAACCCTCCCTTATTAACTGAAGTTTGGTGGGACGGAAGTTATAACTACAATCTCCACCATATGACGAACTGCTACTTAACTTTGACACGACTGGGTGTTTGGAATGCTTGAAGGGTAAATGATCTCAAGGTAAAAGAATTGCAAAAAACTATGGATATGAGGAAACTAGATATTTTATGTGTGTTTGAAACAAAGAAAAAGGGATGCGAAAGTAGAGACATTGAAAGCGGGGTGTTGAAAGGCGGATTTAAAGAATGGTCAGGAGTAGATCGTGAATTTCATGATAGGCAAGGAGTAGGTCTGAGTTTCAATGAAAGAGCGAAACAGCATCTCGGAGATCATGATTTCGTATCTCCCAAAACTGCTGTGGGCTAGAATAAAAATATAAATCTGAAGATTATTTATCATAGCATGCTACGCGCCAGTTGACAGTGATCCCAGAGAAGTAAAAGACGCTTTCTGAATCACTTTAAAAGACACAATAAATATTTGCGAACATAGGGAACTGTCCTATACGGTAGCGAGATATGGACTTATCAAGAAAAAGATAAGAGTAAAATTATCGTATGGGAAGGAAATCGGTCAAGATGGTTCGGACATGTTGAGAGAATGCCGAAGAATGACTAACGAAACAAGTGTATCAAGGTAAAGTACATGGCTGTGTGCTCAGAGGCAGACCGCGGAAAGAATTGTTCGAATATGTGAATGAGACCCAAGTTAGAAGCGACATAAGAAGCCACCGAAACACGAGAGCCTGCATGAAAAGATGCATGGACGTGAAATAAGCTAGAGCAGTATGCCAGAACAGGAAAGTATGGCGGCAAATAGTTAATAAAAAGAGTGTCAGTAGAGTGAATGACGTCTGAAACAAAAGACTTTGGGCACTAATGGACCCAAGTGGGGAACCTTACATAACGACTTTGTGATGATCTTCACTTGGGGTGATTGCTAGAGAGATTGATTAGCAACCTGGGTTGGAGCAGTGTTGCGGAACGAACGTGTTATTTAAATAAATAACGCGAGAATTCTGGACCAACTAAAAAGTTTCTATCCTTTCCTCACATTCCTCCTTTCTCCACTGAGTGAGTCACGCCTACCCAGAAAGGGAAATGGCTCAATTTTGTAATAATAATAATAAGAATAATATATTCAATAATAATAATTATTGGAAAAAAGTGCCCAGTACTTTTATATAGAAAAATAATGTGTCGATTTTTGAATGTTTCCAAAAAAATAAGCTTTTTGTTAAAGTTTTTAAATGTTTTAAGAGAATGAATAAAATACCTTAAAATTTCTGGGAAAATTTACGTCGATCTTTTATTTATACCAATAAACTTTAAGAGAAATTTGACAACGAAGATATTTTAAGCTATTTCTCAAATATATTTCTAAATATTTGGAAATAAAAATGTTGAGCCTCCTTAAAGCTTTTTGAAGGTTTTACGATAATAAAAAAATGTATTAAAATTCCCGGCATTCGAACTGATATTTTATTTTAAAGACTATGATTAAGATAAAATTGAAAACGATGTAGAAACATCTTAAATTATTTCCTAAAATTTCGAAGAAGAATGTGGACGATTTTAAAGCCAAATTTTTCAATTAACTTAATTACAAAGTTTTATAAAAAATTCAAATAATATTAAGAGGCATTTAGAAGTTTTAAAAAGATTCAAAATTAATTCAAAAGTTGAAAAATTGTTATAAAGTTAGAAAAAACTTACGTTTTTGAATGTTTGTAAATACACGTTTTGATGCTCCCTAATAATTCTGGAACGTTTCATGATAATAAAAAGGTCTTACAATTTTTGAGAAAAAAAGTTCCTTTTATTTTGAATACTTCATTTTAAGAGAATATTTAAAAAAGACTTAAAATTTTTTTTTAATATTTCTAAGATTGTTAAAACAGAATCTGGAAGATTTAAAGGTAATTTTTTATTTTTAAGAATTTTAAGGAAATTTTTGAAAAATTTGAATAGTTTAAAAGATTTTGAGGTTTCAAATGTTTTGGAAATTATAAAAAAATGAAATTCGAAAAGATTCATAAGAATGCAAAACAGAATGTAAAGTTTTGAAAATTACAAAAAAATGTTCGAAAATTTTTAAGAAGTTTGAAAGGATTTGAGAAAATAACAAACTTTTTTTTAAATTTCCAGGGAAATTTGTAATGTCTTTCAATCTTCAAAACTTGATTTTTATAGAAAATATAGTAAGGTTTTAAAAAATTTGAGAAGATTTCTAAAAATTTTTTTTAAAATCTGTAAGATTTTGGGGCAACATTTTTAATTTTCAAAGATTTTTCAAAATTTTAGTAATGATTTGAGTCAATTTGAAAGACATTTTTTTCAAAACTTCCAAAAGTCCTAAATATCTTCTAAACTGACTCGAATTTTTCCTAAAATCTTGCAACTTTTACCTATTAATTTTTTTTCGTATCTTGTGTCCTTTTTTCAGAATTTTTTATTTCCAATGTTATTTTTTAGCATTTGAAAAAAAAGCCATGAGTGCCATCAAACAGTGATTAACAAAAACTTTGTATGTATTTTTTGGGTGCACAATTTTTGTCTTTTCTTATTTTTTCGTAGCTTGAGTCGTTTGGTTAAAACAAAAACTACGCGTTCCGACAAACAATGATTAATAACAAATTTATAAATATGTTTCGTGTGAACAATTTCTGTCTGATATTTTTTTTTGTATGTTACGTTGCTTTTCTAAAAATTTAATTTTTTAATTTTTCATATTTTTTTTTCACAATTAATGCAAAACCTACGTATCCTATCAAAAACAATTAATAACAAATTTGTATTTCTTTTTTGGTGCGATCGAAATTTGAATTTTCGATTTTTCAAACAAATTTAAAAAGTTCTTATGATAATCTTATAGGGGTTTCAAAATGCAACGCTTTTCTGTTGTTGATTTTTATTCATATTGTGCGTTGTTTGGCTTAAAATTTTGATAATCATCTTTTTTTAATTTTGATAATGGTATAACTCGTTCATTTTCTTTATATCGAAAAAAGTCGCAAGGATAAATTAATCAAATTTTCTCATACAACGAATAGCCATACATGTGATTTTTAAATCTTGAAACAAATGTTAAAAACATTTTGAAAATTCAATTTTTATTTTAATTTACATTTTTGAATATTTGAAAATCAAATTTTTGAAGCATCTTAGGGATTTTGAAAGCTTTTGCGATAATAATATTTTTTTCTTAAAATTCTTTGCGAAAATTTCAACTGATTTTTTATTTAAAACAATTACTTTTAAAAAAAATGTTCAAACAGATTTGGGAAGATTACAAAGTATTTCCAAAATCATCATAACTGTATCTGGAAGATTTTAAGACAATTTTTGTAATTTTTTAGAATTTTAAGAAAAATCGGAATAGATTTAAAAGATAATTAGAAGATTTAAAGATTTCTGAAATTGTGAAAAATATCATTTGACATTTACAAAGATTTCTAACAATTTAAAACAAAATGTAAATTTTTGAACACTTAAAAAAAAAATTTGAAGCTTTTAAAGAAGTTTGAAAGGCTTTAAAAAAAAAAAAACCTTTCCTTTAAATTCGTATGAAATTTTATAACTTTTTATTTAAAAACATTGATTTTAGACAAAAATTCAAAGAGTTATTAAAAAATTTAAAAAGATGTATACAAATGTAGAAAATAACTAAAAAAACGTAAGGGCAATTTTTTTTAATTTGAAAGATTTTTAAAAATTTTAGGGATAGTTTGTGTCAATATAAAAGGTATCTTCGAAAATTCTCAAAGTGCCAAATATCTTCTAAATTTATTCGAATTTTTCCTCATATTTCGCAAAATACTGCTACACCAAACCCTCGCTTTCAGTCCCGTCTGGGGGGGTTGCTTGCAAATAGCAAATAGCAAATCAAAACATAAACAGCCAGGGCAACCTGGACCGTTTACAACTGGCAAGCATACTATTGGACAATATACTCGACTGAGTACTCGCGCACTGCGGCCCTTCTGAGGCTTCCCGAGGCGAGAGTTGCACTCTTCTCTCGCCCTGCCCCCTTGATAAACTTCAAACAGTATCTTCAAAACTTCTCAGAGTACTAAAGATCTACTAAACTTATTCGAATTTTTCCTAAAATTTTGAAAAATCTTGATACACCAAACTCTCGCTTTCAGTCCAGTGTCTGCAAATATCAAATAACAAATCCAAACATTAACAGACAGGGCAACCTCAACCGTTTCCCATTGGAATTCATACTATTGCACAATATACTTGACTGAGTACTCGCGCACTGTGGCTCTCGGAAGGCCGAGAATGGGGGGGGGGGGTGAATTCAAAAGTTTGATGCATATAAGAAATAATACTTTTTTGACATCTCTTAAATCTTTCAAATTTTTTGTTCAAGTTCCTCCAGAATCTTAGGAACATTATATATTTGTTACCGCTTCAATCCGAAAACAATCAAAACTAGTTTCAACTAGTCCAAACGCGAAGTAACCAAGTCCTTTTGTAGAAAACGGAAGATTTTTAAAATTTTTTCTTATTTCGTGTTTTAACTGAAAATATCAGCACAATTGAATGAATCTAGTTTTAACTGTTATTTTCAGTTAAAAGAACAAAATCAAATGGAATGTAACATTTCTTCGCGTTTTCACAAAAGCACTTGGTTACACCGCGTTTTGAGTAGTTAAAACTAGTTTTGACAAATGTCATTGAATTACAGTATGACTTTCATCAGAAAGTTAGTTTCCACCTTTAGGTAATATTAGACCTCGACATTTAATTGACTAATTTGTAATCCCAGAAATGAATTTTCGATTTTGTAAAAATGAAAATAAAGTAAGGGTCAGGGACAAATGTTGGTCTTCATTTAAATTTAATTGGACTGCCGACACTCGAGAGAAACTTTCCCGAGCTCATAAGTGATGCCTGCGGTTCAATCTTGCCGCAAAACCTCCAACGCGAAACAATGAAAAGTTGGAAAAAATCGAAAACTAACCTCAAATGCTCGAAATCATAAGCTGAGAGTAATAGAAAACTACTGTTAAAGTGTGAAAGTCGGTTTGGAAATTAAGAGCCTTATTGCGCAGTTCAACTTTTAATTTTAATTTGTAAAAACAATTTTTTAGCTCGAAATTCTCTCAAAACAGGGAAAACATGACGATTTTACACGAAAATAGGGGAATAATATGAGAAAAAATACTTTTAAATAAAATTCCTGAGATTTTAGGTCGAAATGCACTGCGTATTCAACAAAATAGTTGAATTTTCAAGCAAGAGAAAAATAAATTTTTTACCAAAATACGATATTTCAACTAGGAGAAAACTCCCTACTGTGGATAGGGCAACCTACAGTTAATAATCATAGTTTAAAAATTCTAATGTATTTAAAATAATTAATTTAATTTGATTAAAATTTAATGCACTATGTGTGCTAATGAATCGGAAACAAAATTTAAAAAATTTAAAAATTAAAATGAATTTTGAACTAAGATTATGCATCTAGAACTAAACAATTAATATTTCAACCAAAAAATATTTTTATTCAAAATTAAACACAGTTAAAATAATTTAATTTTCAACCGAAAATATGAATGTTCACCCGCAAAAGACCAGTTTTTAACAAAACGGAGTAATTTTCAACTACACGGTGGAATTGTCAACTTAAAAAATTAGATTTGTAAACAAAATAGGAAACTCAACTTTTTTATTTATAATAAAATTGATTTTCTATCAAAATACGAATATTCAAGTAGTTAAATTAATTGAAAAATAAATTAATTTTCAACAAAATAGTTCCATCCTCAACCAAATAGATGAATTTTTAATCAAGAAAGATAAATTTTAAACTAGTCAAATTCAGTTAAAAAGAAAGAATTTTTAACCCAATAAAATCAAATGAATTTTCAACAAAATATATCAATTTTCTACCAAATAGTTAATTTTTAATTTTATAAGGGATACATTTCTAACCAGAAATGGAATGGTTATGTTTTAAAAATTAATTTTTAACAAAGCATTTCAGCAAAAATTTGACAACATTTTAAATGACATCGTAACATTTATAAAAAAAGGTGGAAGATTTAAAAGTGAAAATTTTCAATTTTGCAATAATCAAAATTTAAAAAAATCGATTTTATGTAAGAAATTTTTTGAGGTTTTGAAATAATTAAAAAATAGTTTAAAATTTATAAAGATTTCAGAGTTTTATTAATGTAGATTTTTAAAGTTTGATAATAAAATAAGCTTTATGAGAATTTTAAAAGGTTGTAAGAGAATAAGAAAATTTCTTAATATTCATGGGGAAATTTTCTATGAATTTTTAATATAAAAAATCAATTTTATGATGCAATTGAAAAATATATTAAATATTTAACATGGTTTTGTAAAATTTCAAAAAGAGAGTAGAAGATTTAAAAGTAACATTGTTTGATTTTGCAAGGTCACATCCTTTTTCCCAAATTTGAGGAAGTTCAAGAGATATTTCGAAGTTTTGAAAACTTTACAAAATAATTTAAAACTTATAAAGATTTAAATTTTTTGACGTAGTTTTATGAACATTACGAAAAAAAAGAACAATGTTAAGAATTTTTAAAGGCTTTAGGCGAACGAAAAAACTTTTTAATGTTCCTAGAAAAGTTTAAAATGATTGTTTCATTTTGGAAACATTTTTTCCACAAATCCAATCAGATTATTTCATTTTCCAAATAAGAAAGAAAATAATAAAAAGTTTCTAATCTTTAAGTAACACCCTTTGTTCAATAGTTAAATAAAAATAGATTTCTTCTGACAAATTGAGATAAAAAGTTGTTTGACCTCAATTAGAAGAATTCTCAAAGGTAGTCTGACAATCTAATTTTAATTTGTGAATTTTTTCATGCTCTGATTGCTGCAGTGTATAAAATTATTCATCAGAAAGCCGAATTCATTTTGATCTGAAATGAGCATTTTAAAAGATATTTAAAAGATTTAGAATTTTTGAAAATACTGATAATCATTTAAATGGTTAAATGATTGAAAAATAAAAAAAGAAGAAGAAAAATTTTAAGGCTTTCAAAAGAAAAAAAAATATTCTCAAGATTTCTGGGAAAATTTAAAATGATTTTTATTTTTAAAAATTAGTTTCAATATTTTCAAATGATCTCTTGGCTGTGTTAGTGACATTTGGATTTGGGTTAGGATTTAATCAAATAAAGAAATAAATGAAAAACATATCTAAAAATCTCAAAAAATATCTGGAAGCTCATAGGGCAATTTTTTCAATATTTAAAGATTGCTCAAAATTTTAAAAAAAATCAGACAGTTTATTAGCAAATATATTGAAACTTTAAAAAATTTCCGAAAATTCATAAAACCATTTATTACCATTTATTACGACTTCGGTAGTGCATCCCTCTCTCTATAAATTGCAATGAACGACTTTAAATTATATGACAGTCGATCACTTTCATGTATACTTAAGAAATAAAGTCTCATTCTTGATAAATAAACCTTCAGCAAAAAAAAAAAGAAAAAAGTCGTTATTTGAAGTAATCTGGAGCTGGTGAGAGTATTTGAGTCTGAAGGCTCGTCTCGTTGACGAGGATTCTCCAGACATCCTTTGCCTTTCTGCCCTCGGGCGACAAAAAAGCCTCTCCGTAAGAGCAACAAGTCCGCCCGGACATAGGACCTGCAAGAAGAGCGGTTTTCCCGTTCACCTAGTCGCACTCTTCTTACGCGCGTTACGCACGCGCGCGTCTTCACTTTTACTCGCATCTCTCTTTTTTCCTCTTTCCCTTTCTCTGTTCTACCAGAGAAGTCCGGCTGAGCTGTCTGCTGCTGTCTCACGTCCTCACGTCCTCACGCCCCTCCTCGTGTTGGTATAAAGACCCGTTCTGACTGCAAATCGCGAGCGAGTGGACGTGGCGGTGGTGGGGTGGTTCATCGCGAGATCGGGCCTGACGTAAGGTTATGTCGATGTTCCTGCAGCAATTGCACCTCGACTGCTCCTTTAATGGTCGAAATAATTGGTACCATCACCACAACCTGATACTGTATTCTGCAAATTAGTTTTGACCGCTCCCTTAGGCTGAAAAAGTAATTGGAACGGCAAAGAATCATTCCAAAGAAATTCGAAATTTCGGAGGCATATCTGGAATGAAAGTTTCGGAGAAATATAAATAAATTACAAACAGCTGCTGATGCACATGTTTAAGTTTAGATCAGATCAAGGTGAACAATACTCTGGCAATACATTTAGACCGCTGGGTTATCCGATTTGTTAATCCGGTGTGATCCTCTTGATCCACTTGTAATCCGCCGTAAGAGGTCTGAAATTGGGCATAATCCATTTGAAATTCGAAGAACACTTAGTATTCAAAAGTAATCCACTTGCAATGGCGTAATCCCAGTATTCAGAGTAATCCACTTATCTGCTCTGAAATTAGCCATAATCCACTTGTAAATCAGATTAATCTCACTATTAAAGAGTCATCCACTTGTAATGCGGGGTTATTAGAGTATTTAGAGTAATACAATTATGAAGCGAAATAATCCAATTGTAATCTGATGTAATACACCTGAAGTTTGGCATAGTCCACTTGCAACATGAACTGATCCCAGTATTCAAGAGTAATATCAGTTTTCAGAGGAATCTACTTGTAATCTGAGGTATTGCACTTGCAAATGAGAGTAATCCACTTGCAAGCCAGAGTAATCAACTTGTAATTCAGGATAATTCCGTTATCATCTGGAGTAATCCATTTGTAATCAGAAGTAATGCAGAGCAATCAACTTGTAATTAAGTTATTTAGAGTATTTCAGGTCATTCATGTAATCCACTTGTAATCTAAAGTAACCATGTCCCAATCTGAAATAATTTACTAGCAACACAGAGTAATCCACTTGTACTTTAAAATAATCTGATTGTAATCCAGAGTCATCTACTTTTTATGCGGAGTAATTCACTTGAAAATCGTAGTAATCTACTCGAAATTCGGAGTAAACGCAGTATTCGGAAGTAATCCATTTTTTATATGGAGAAATAAACTTGCAATCCGCAACAATCCACTTGTGATCAGTAGTTATCTACTTAGAAACCGGAGTGATCTACTTACTTATTACTTACAGATAATTATAATGTAATCTATTTATAATCTAGAGTAACCCAGCTCTAATGTGGATTAATCCGCTTATAGGCAGAGTAGTCCAGGTTAATCCACTTTTAATCCAGTTATTCGGAGTATTTCAGGTAATTTAACTAATCCACTTGTAATCCAGTTTTAACCTGGAGTAATTTACTTGGAATCGGGAGCCATCCCAGTATTAATGAAAAATACCCTTGTAATCCAGTTTAAGATTGGAATTCAGAAAAAATCCACTTGTAAGACGAATAAATCTACTTTTAAGTCGGCTTCATTTACTTGTAATCTGCAGTAATCCCAGTATTCTAAAGTAATCCACTTGCAATCCTAAGTAATACACTTTCAATCCGATTTAATCCGCTTGTAATGCGCAGTAATGCTAGTTTTCGGGAGTAACCTACTTGTTATCCTTATTAATCCACTTATAATCCAGTTATTCGAAGTATTAAAAGTAATTTAAGTAATCCACTTGTATATTCAATTGTAACAAATTCATTTTTACAATTCAGAATTATATATCTATTATATAAAATTTTCCCTACGGCGGTCCCGTTTCCTAAATCAGATTTATGACTTCTTTAGAAAATTCACTACCTCAATTCAGAATTGTAAATCTTTGAGATAAAAACATTCCCTGTACCGGAAGAATCTGTTTCTGATCAGATTTGTAATTCTCTTAGAAAACTCACTACCCCAAGTCAGAATTGTAATTCTTTCAGAAAAGTGCCTATTCTAAGTGAGAAGTATGGCCTTTTCACAAATTTGTACTTCCAACTCAGAATTTTAAATCTATTACAGAAAATTCTCTGTACCTATTTATAATTTTTTTAGAAAATTCATTAGTCTAAGTCAAAATTGCAATTATTGTGGAAAAGTTCCTATTTTTAAGTGAGATTTATGATCATTTTACTAATTCCTTCTGCCAGCTCAGAATTTAAAGTCTATTATAGAAAATTTCCTCTGTACCGAAATACCCTCTTACAACTCAGGTTTATACAACTTTTGAAAAACGCACAACCCTAAGTCAGAATTGTATTTCTTTTTCAAAAAATTAAGTGAGAAATATGATCTTACAAATTCCTTTCTTGAACTTAGAATTATATATCTAGTACAAAAAAATAGTTTTAATGCAATCCCCTGTCCCAACTCACATTTGTAATTCTTTCAGAAAACCCACTACCCTAATTCAGAACTCTAATTCTTTTTTAAAAGTCCCTAATATAAGTGAAAATTATGATCTTTTCACGAAATCCTTCTTCCAAGTCGAAATTTTAGATCTATTATAAAAAAGTCCCCTGCCGCAATTCCCTGGTCCAACTTAGATTCATGATTTTCTTAGAAAATTCACTTCCCTAAGTCAGAACTAAAATTATTTTATAAATTTCTTGTTCTGAGTAAAAATGATGATCTTTTCGCAAATTCCTTCTTCCAATTTAAAATTATAAATCTATTAGGGAACTTCCCTGTGTCGCAATCATCTATTCCAACTCAGATTTATGATTATTTTGGAGCATTCATTAGCCCAAGTCAGAATTGTAATTCTTTTGAAAAAGTCCCTATTCGAAGTGAGAATTATTATCTTTTCAAAAATGCATTCTTTCTACCTGTTACAACTCAGATTTATACTTCTTTTAGAATATTCACTACCCCAAGTCAGAATTGTAATTCTTTTTGAAAAGTCCGTATTTGAGTGAGAATTATTATCTTTCCACAAATGCATTTGTTTCAATTTATAATTATATATCTATTATATGAGAATAATTGTACCACAATCCCCTGTTCCCATTCAGATTTATGATTCTTTTAGAAAATTGACTACCTCAAGTCAGAATCATAATTCTTTTAGAAAAATCCTTATTCTAAGTGAGAATTATGATCTTTTCACAAATTCCTTTTTTGAACTCAGTATTTTTAATTTATTATAGAAAATTCCCTGTTCCAACTCAGATTTATGATTCCTTTTGAAAATTCACTGTCAGAACTGTAATTCTTTTTATAAAAGTCCATATTTTAAGTGCGAATTATGATCTTTTCACAAATTTCACAAATTCCTTCGTAACAAATCCAAAAAAAGCCACTTCATCACTACCTGAAACTGCATTCTACAAATTAGTCTCTACCGATCCCTTGGGCACAAAAAGTAAGCCAAGTGATTCATACTTAAGAAATTTGAGATTTCAGAGGCAGAACTGAAACGAAAGTTTCTGCGAAATCTGAAAAGAATTATGCCTGATGAACCAAGGTTAATAATTTTATGACCCAAAGTCTGAAATGTAGGTCAGCCTATATTATACGAAACTGTAGCAGAAAATAGTGACTTTCATTTAATTAGTCTTCTATTATCCTTAATACTTCAATTTTAACTATTTTCGATATTCTTTATGCTCTATTGTTTGGCAAGACACAATAACTTCCTTTCGATTTCTATAAACGACTGCGTCTGTGAATTTTCTGCCAATTACGTTTAGCATCTCATAAAATAAAAGTTAGTGTTTTTGCACTATACAGTTACCTACTCCACTTACAATACATCCAGATCTAAAGACTCTAATAAAAACCAAGCTCCCACTCATAAAGTTTATAGTCATACTTCACGTCACACTTGGTGAGAAGCCATCCATAAATTACGGAAAAAACTTTTTGCCATTTTTACCCCCCCCCCCCCCATAATATTTTACGCAATTTCTTCCGGAAGGTATTATTAAATATAATTTAGATATTTACTACGTAAGTCACCACCATTACCATTCTATTTTTAAAATAAGGACACCTATGTTGCATTTTTGAAGAATTATACCAATTTTTTAAAAACTAACCTGTCCTATTACTTTTACTATCGGAAATTAAAGAATTTTCAGTTCAGTTTTAGTTCTTTAAAATGATAATACATGTCTAAAAAAAAGAATGAAAATTACATAATTTTAAACTATGAACAAACCAAGTAAATGTATATCTTCAATTGTAAATCTCAAAAATGGAACCATAAATCTTCAAAATTAAATTAATAAAGAAAGTTCAAAGTTGCATACTTTCAAAATATAAATCTTGAAAATTGAATAATTTTTAATGAAATAGTTTTATAACTCAAGAACTTTTAAGTTCCAATCTTTTAAATTATAGAGTTTTTTATTCTACCTCTAAAAAATTGCCGATATTAAATTGTAAATTTAAAAAAATGAAGATTTCTTAATTTTTAAAATTTACAACAAAAAATAATGCAAGTTTTTGTTTTTATGACTTATGATCTTCAAAATAATATCCAAATTTAATAATGTTGTTTTACGCATTTTTAAAATAAAAAAATCTTCAATGGCAAATATTAAACATTAAATAAATTTTAATTCTAAATCTTCAACGTTGTACTTAATATTCTAGATTACTGTACCATTAATTTCGAATCTCAAAAATGGAAAATTTTTGTATTGCAAATCTTTAAAATTATAAAATTTTGAATTATAAATCTTCAAAATTAAGGTAGAACATTGAATTTGCTGTCTTCACAATTAAATATTTTTAACTTTAACACTTCACAAAACCAAAAATATGCAAGTTTTAAGTTTCGAAATTCTGAAATTGTTATTTACATTTAAAATGTTCTTAATTTTGAAGGTTCAGATTTGAAATTACTTAATTATTTATCTTTAAAATTGAACTACATGTTTCAAAAAAAAAAAACAAAAAACAATTGAACAAAACATAATTATAAGCTATAAACATTCCAAATTTATGTTTCTTCAATTTTCAATTTTCACAATTAAACATCAACAAATATGCAAGTAGTAAGTTTTAAAATTCTATAACTCTTATATACATTTTTAATTACTTTTATATAGAGCTTTAGAATCGAAAACCCATGACTTTTTTATATTTAAAATCATATAAATTTGCGAACCTTGATTTATTGAAGAATTTTCGATTATTAAGTTTCATAATTGAACTATTCAAAAAAAAGTTTAAAATTAAATTATTTTAAACAATGATCATTCCAAATCATTAAAGTATCTGCAATTGCTTGTGAGTTTTCAAATTATCAAATTATTAATTAATTTATTATTATACATATGTATAATAATATATGTAATAAAAATAAACAAAACAAAAATTAAGTATTGTATATATTTACATATAAAATTTTTTTAATTTTGAATATTTAAAATTAAAAATGATTGATTTTTTATTTTTAAAATATCCAAATTTAGTAATATTGATTTATTCATCTTTAAAATTGAAGAATCTTAAATTGAAAATCTTAGATTGAAGAATTTTCCAGGGTAAGTCTTCAAAATTGAACTAAATATTATACAAAAGGTCCAAAATTACAGAATTTTAAACTATGAGTGTTACAAATTATTGTATATTTAATTGTAAATTTTAAAAATGGAAGAATTTTAAATTGAAATATTTTAAAAACTCAAGAATTTTCCGGTATAACTTTTCAACATTGTAAATCTTTAAAATTTAAAATCTATCAATTTGGATCAATGACAATAAAAAATGATGCAAGTTTTAGGTTTTACAATTACAAATTCTGTAATACCGATTCACATTAAAAATTTTTTAATTCAGAAGATTTAAAATTGAGGACTTAATATGATCCAACTTTAAGAATTTTATTTATACATTTTTAAAATTGAAAAATCTTGAATTAAAAACCTTAAAAATTCGAGAATTTCCGATTGTTAATCATCTGTAAATAAATAATCAATAAAATAAAATAATTTAAAAAAAAACTAATAGGTTAATCAAAACGTCTCGAATCAATCAGTCTTTTCCATTTTTGAATTAAATTTTAATTATGCTAATAAAAAAATTTGTTTATTTAAAACACCTTTTTAAAATTATATAAATGTCCATAACATTTTTTTTGCATTTTTTATTTTTCCCTTAATTTTCTTTCTTTTTCTTTATTTTTGTCCGAAGATGTTTTTTTCTCTCTCTAAATTTGGTAGTTGGATTCTTGGTTTTATTTTCAGGAATTCTATACATTAATACATTATTTATCAAGAAATGTATTAACTGTATAGGTCAATAGATTTGTCTGGAATCAAGGAATTACTCAGTTCTTGCATCAGTTTTTAATTATGTTAATGAAAAAAGTTTAATTGATAAAAATGTATTTTTCAAATAACATGCATGACCCTAACTTCCTAAACCTTTAATAAAATGTATTCATATTAAAGGTCAATTAATTCTTCTTGAATCACGGAATCTTTTCAATTCTTGCGGAACGACTGAAAAATCCCGAAAAATAAAATTCTTAACACTGTAAAATTCCCGAATTAGAAAATTCTCGATTAATCAAATTCGCGAATAATAAAATTGCCGAAAAATAAAAATACTGATATGGAAAATTCCCGAATAATAAAATTACCGAAAAATAAAAATACCGAATTGGAAAATTGCCAAAAAATAGAATTCACCAATAATAAAATTGCCGAAAAATAAAAATACCGAATTGGAAAATTCCCGATAAATAAAATTTTCGAATATTAAAATTTCAGAATTATAAAATTCCCGAATTCCTAAATTCCCGAATAATAAAATTCTTGGCAGTTTACAATATTACCGAATTGGAAAATTTCCGAATTTTAACAATTAGAATTTTTTATAGATATATTTTGTTGATTACAAATACAACAATAAGACATTATTTTCAAAAATTATTTTTAACATTTAAAATTTCGAAGCTTATTTCTTGAATTTGAAATAGCAATAATTTGAAATAAAATATTTCTAGGTAACGCATGTTTTTTTAATGTTCACAGTATTTGAAAAAATACAAAAAGCGTTTGCAAAAATAAAATTTTAAATTAATATATATATATATATATATAAATTTATATTTCGAGTCCGTTTGAAAAACGTTACAAGGCACGTAGAAAATTTAACGAGATTTTTTTTCCAAGCGCAAGTTTTCAAAAATAGGGAAGGCGATATAAAAATTTAATTCTAATAAATACAAAAAGCGTT
>NC_046658.1:182470910-182482486 GCF_010883055.1 Belonocnema kinseyi
AACGCTTTTTGTATGTTTTTCAAATTCTATGCACATTTTCAAAAAAAACATCAAAATGTGAGTCATTCTTTTTTCTTTCAATGTAGAATTAAATTTTTGTATCGCCTTCTTTATTTTTGAAAACGTGCACTTGGAACAAAATTCTCGTTAAATTTTTTACGTACCTTGTAACGTTTTTCAAACAGACTCAAAATATAAATTTATATATATATAAATTTTAAATTTTATTTTTGCGAACGCTTTTTGTATTTTTTCAAATACTGTAAACTTTAAAAAAACATCAGTTACCTAGAAATATTTTATTTAAAATTATTGCTATTTTTAAACCAAAAAATAAGCTTCGAAATTTTAATGTTAAAAATAATTTTTAAAAATAACATCTTATTGTTGTATTTGTAATCAATAAAATATATTTATAAAAAATTTTAATTGTTAAAATTCGGAAATTTTACAATTCGGATATTTTATAAATCGGCAATTTTCTGCCGGGAAGTTTATTATTCGGGGATTTTCCAATTCGGTAATATTATAAACTGTCGGGAACTTTAATATTCGGGAATTTTCCAATTCGGTAATATTATAAACTGTCGTAAATTTTATTATTCGGGAATATTCCATTTCGGGAATTTTATAATTCTGAAATTTTATTATTCGAGAATTTTATTATTCGGGAATTTTTCAATTCGGTATTTTTATTTTTCGGCAATTTTATTATTGGCGAATTTTATTTTTCGGCAATTTTCCAATTCGGTATTTTTATTTTTCGGTAATTTTATTATTCGTGTATTTTATTATTTGGGAATTTTCCAAATCGGTATTTTTATTTTTCGGCAATTTTATTATTCGCGAATTTGATTATTCGTGAATTTTCTAATTCGGGAATTTTACTATGTCGGGAATTTTATTTTTCGGGATTTTTCAGTCGTCCCATTCTTGCATCAACCTTAAATTATGTGAGTGAAAAAATGCTAACTATAAGAATCGATTTTTTAAATAATATAAATACCATAACTTCCTTACTCTTTATCAAAATGTACTAATATATAGGTCATTCCATTCATCCCGAATCAAGGGATATTTTTAATTTTTGCATAAACTTTAATAATAATAATGAAAAAGTTCTAGTATAAAAATCCAATTTCCAAAATATCATAAAATACTTAAAAAATGTAATAAACTTCTTTAGAAATCCTTATTCAAAAATAAAAATACTACTACTATTATTATTTTTGTCTTATTAAGCTGGTCGTTTAAGTCTCGCTGCCTGGAAGTTTGGCCAGGCGAGTGGAAAACTGCAGAAAATCTAATTATACCAATTTTGAAATTTTTATAACGTTATGAAAATGTTTTATGTAACAGATCCTAACATTTTTCCGAAACCGCTTCCTCCTAAAAGCTTTTAAGTAATTTAGGGATGGTCCCTGATAGATAGGAAATCTTTTGAAAGACTTATTGAAAATCAAGGATGATACATAGTCAAGATATCCAAATTTCATCAAATTTGGTTGAATATTGACATTTAAATTAATATATAAGATAGTTTGCATAACACTTTCACACCACTGGCATCTATTTTTTAAGGTTATAAAACTCTGTTAATGACAACCATAACTAATGCCAAGAGCCGAGCATACATAATTTCTGATGACCTTATAATTTATGAGTATTGCATTTAATCTAATCAGATTAATAAATTAAGAATTCCACATAAATTATAAAGTGTGTAGCGTGGTCAGTTACTTTATGCTCGAAAATTATTTCCGTCAAATGTGACTCAACAATTAGGAAATCAGGATGCCCTTAAACCTTATTGAGTACAATCTTAGATTAAGGCTAGAAAGTTAGTCAATTGATTACTGATCCCAAAAATGTGTCTTCCTTATTCGTGTTTTATATGATTGACATTTATATAAATATATTTTAAATATATTTAATTTATGAATTTATATAAATATATCATATTTAGGGTGCCCTAAAAAATTTGGAAGTTTCCAGAAATTTGTATGTAGCTGGAAAAATCTGAAAATGTCAGGAACTTTTTTTTAAAGTAAAGAACTTTTTTAGCGATCGTGCTTTTTTTTAATTGCAATATAAAATTCAATAACAATGAATTTGTATTTGTAAAAGTAGCTTTATATTACTGAATTTAACTATTTTGTTGAAAATTCATTTTTTAAGTTTGAAATTAATTTGTTTGTCTGAAAATTGAATTATTCTATTTTTGGTTAAAAATTAATAGTATTTCTCTGAAAATAAAAGTATCTCGTTGAAAGTACATGCATTTTGTTGGACGCTTACCAGTTTGTTTGAAATATTTTCTCTCTCTTAACAGAAAAACCTTTCATTAGTTAAAAATGCAACTTATGTTTTAAAGTCATCTTTTTCGCTTGAATTAAACTGTTTTTGATCAAAAATGAAAATCTTTTTTAATTGAAATATCAACCACTACATTTTTCGTTCAGAATTAATCTTTTTTGAAATAAAAATTCAATTACTTGGGTCAAAGTTAAACTCTTTTGTTAAAAATTAATTTTTTAGGTTCAATGTTAATAATTTTAATTCGCTTTTTCCTTGGCTTCATTTTTTTTGCTAAGAATTTACTTATTACAGTTGCAACTTGAACTTTTTTGTTGAACATTTGATCATTTTAGTTAAAAATGAATCACTATTAAAAAATTTTTTTTTTAAACTATACATATAAGTATTTAAATTGAATATTCGGTCATTTCAGTTTAAAATTGAAATCTTTGGTTAAAAATGAATTTTTTCAACTTAAAGTTTTACTATTCAATATCTTTTAACAATTTGTCTTTTTAAGTTGAAAATTCATCTATTTAGTTGAAAATATTTGGAAAAAAATAATCTTCTAGGTCGAAAATTTATGTTTCTGGGTGCAAATAATTCATCGTTTTTGCAAAAAATTTAACTATTACAGTGAAACTCATTATTTTAGTTAAAAATTTATCTTTTTGGATTAAAATTCAATTATTCTAATTGAAGATTTATGATTTCAGTTGAAAATTCATCTTTTTGAATGGAAACTAACTTTAACTGAAAATTTAATTCTTCCATTTTTGGTTGAAAATTTGTCTTTTTTAGTTCGAAATTCAATGTGATAAAAAATTAATTTTTTTATTAAAAATTTAACTATTAAATTTTTTGTTGACAATTTGTCTTTTTTAGTTGAAAATTGATGCAGTTTGTTGAAAAATCTTTTTTTTTTCTAGAAATTAATCTTCTTGTTTGAAAATTCATTATTTTTGTAGGAAATTTAAGTATTAAAATTAAATATTCATAGTTTTATTTCAAAATTTACTATTTTATCTGAAAATTAAACTGTTCAAAGTTTGGAGGACAATTTATCTCTATTATTTGAAAATTAATCTTTTTTGTAGAAATTAATCATCTCGTTTTGAAAATTCATTGTTTCAATTAAAAATTTAACTAGTTTTTTGAAAATGCATTGTTTTTTTTGGTAAAAATGATTATTATTTTAACTGCATGAATTTAACAATTTTATTTATGTTTAACAATTTTACTATTTTAGTTCTAAATTCAACTTATTGGTTGAGAATTTGTCTTTTTTAGTTCGAAAGTCAACCTTGAAAATTTATGTATTTTGTTGAAAAATCGTCTTTTTTTTTGTAGAGAATTAGTCATCTTCTTTGAAAATTCATCTTTTTGGTTTAAAATTAAAGTATTGCAGTTAATTATTTATCATTTTATTTGAAAATTGATCTTTTCGGTTTAAAATAAAACTAAATGGTTGAGAGTTAAACTATTGCAAAAAATCATCTTTTTGTTTAAAAATGTATCTATAGCAGTTGAAGATACATTATTTTATTTGAAAATTAATCACAATGGTTGAAATTTTTTTTAGTGGAAAATTAATTATTTTAATTGAGAATTCAACCATTCTATTTTTGGTTGAAAACTGATCTTTTCAGTTCAAGATTCAAATATTTGGTTAAAAATGGATCTTTTTTAAATGGAATTCAACTATTTTGTACAATAAAATACAATTTTTCAAAGCTTTCTAAATTAAACATTCTGATTGAATTATTATAAATTGTAAGAAACCTTATTTATAATAAATAATATCTTTCAACTCGAATTTTTCCTACGATTAGATATTCTATTAAAATTAATTTGTTTAAATAAAAAATCTTTTTAAATTTAAACTAATTCAAATTCGTTCAAATTCTTAATTGTGTAATTGTTATTCATGTATCAAAAATCAATAATTTCATTTTCATTTTAAAAATTTAGTTATATAGAACAAATAAAATTGTAGCATTCAAAAGTTTAATTTTAGCTCTCTGAAATATTTACGATTGAAGGCTTTCTATTTAAAATAATACAGCTCAAAACCGTTTAACGTTAATTATTTGATTTATAATTGCTCATTTTAAATAAAAAGTAAAATACTGCTAAATATTAGAAAAAATATCTTTTCCTTAATTTAGAAATTTTAAATTAAATGGGTTGAAAACGGAATATTTTAGTTTGAAAGAATATTTAAATAGAATTTGGAATAAAAAAAGAACGTTTAATTATAAATTTATTATTTTTAAATTATTTAAAATTAAGAATAGCTTATAAAAATTTAATTAAAATTTTAAAATGGTTTAACTATTGTGGCTTTTAAATTGAAAATTTTAAACTTTTAACGTAAAGATCTTTAACTTGCTTAATTTTAAGAGCAGTTTCCCAATATTTCATTTCTTGTGAAATCTTGTTTTTTTTTGTTGTAAAGATTTGTTGAAATGAAAAGTGTTTTATGAAGTCAAGCACGCATTTTAAAAATGTAAAATTGTATAGTTTTCTATAACACTTTGTAGATTCTTAAAACAAAGTATAAACAAAATAATAATAAAATTATAAACAAATTTTTGAATTGTAGAAGCTTACACTGTATTGTTAATTTTTTTACTGTTTACAAGAAAATACAAGAAAAATGAGCTATTTGTATTCAACTGCATTTTTTTGTTGAATTTTGTAAGTTTTTTACAAAAAATATAATTTTTAACAATAGTGGGCGATTTGCATTTGATCACCGTCTACCTGCTGGTTCTATTCCAACTGCCCCTCACGCAGCTGAGGGTACGTGTGGCTGCTGTCGAATGATCTTTCATATTTAAAGAGGAATGAAATACAAATTACAACATTTTTATTTTCAAATTAGTAATTTAACAATATTTTATTCGGAATCTACGATTTTTTACACATTAAATGATTATAAAACAGCATAAGTTTTCAGGGTGGCCACATATCCGGGTGGCCACTTACTACGTGATTTGATACTTATTAATAATATATTTATCATCTTTAAAATTTCTATAATTGTAATTAAAAATTATGGCTTAGAATCCGTTATTCTAAAACAATTTAAGCTGAGGCCTTGAAACTAAAGTTTGTTCTTAAATTAATTTTTAGATAAATTCACGGAGAATTCAAGTTTAAAATTTCACAATATCGTAATTTCAAATACAAATTAATTATTCAAAATGACAAGACCATTTCCGTATTAAATATTTTTAAATTTCATATTAAAAACCTTGATAGTTTTGAATTTGATAATTTTAAATGTAGATATAAAGCCATTTCGAACTGCAAAGCTGAAAATAGTACAATTTCAAAAAATAGAATCATATTACAGCAATCTTGTTATCTATTATTTATTTTAATTTTCAAAGTAATATCTTAAAATTGTCCGATTTGGAGTTGAGGATTTAAACCAATAAATCATTTTAAATTGAAAAATATATTATCGCAAAATCTCAAGAGTGAATAATAGTTCTAAAGAAAGATTTGGCATTAAAACATTATTTTTAAGTTAACAAAAAAACCAAAATTAAACTATGTAACTGAAATTGATAAAGCAATAAATGCATAACTTCGGTAATTTTAAATTGTTAGAATAATTTTAGAGTTCTAAATTTACATTTTGAACAATCAATTTTCATTTTTTCCCTTTCACAGGTTTCAAGGTTCTGGAGTAGAATTTAAAAAAATTTTAATGTTTCCTATTTAAAATTAATATTATTTTGAAAGTCTGCTTAATATATATCAATTCATTCATTGGCTTTATGCAAAATTAATCTACTCAGCTTTAATGTCAAATTATAATGTCATTTTAACAACAATTTAAAATTCTAGAATTTCAAAATTTTAGAAACGTTGACTTTGAAATATTTAATTTAGTTTTGAATATTAAATTATCAAATCTTAATCGCTTTGAATTTAGAATTGTTCGAATTCAAAAGTTTGCAATTTTTAATGATTTAATTTTCAACGCTTTTAATTATAAATAATAAATTTTCAATTCATCTGAATTTTCAATGATCAAATCTTAAAATATTCAATTTCTAAGGTTTTGATATTACCTTATTTTCTAAACTTTTAATTGAAAACCATTCAATTTCGTGATTCTTTAATACAAAATTAAATTGTTTACTTTGCATGGTTTCGATTTATAAATCATATAATTTAATTCCTTTTTTTATTAAATTGTCTAAAATCTTTTAATAATTTTTTTTTATTTCAAAAGCTTGCGATTCGAAATTATTAATTATTATTGTTAACATTTTTTTAAAACATAATATTAATAAATTGGTTTTATAAATTGATTTCTAAATTTGCATATTTCTCATGCTAGAAAATAGAAATCCAGAGGCGTGAACGTGCGATTTGCAAGCGTGAAATTAGCGCTAGTGTGTAATAAAATATATCTTTGCATTTTTCTTTATCAGGCAAAAAAATTTATTTATCCCACTTATATGATTCTTTTAAATAAAAAATATTAAGATTTAACTAAATACTTGAATTTTCATCTACAAATTATTATATTTAAACCAAAAATAGAATAGTTGAATTTCCCGTTAAAAAGTGAATTCTTAAAGAAATTGGATTTTCAGAAAAATAGTTAAATTTTCGAGAAAAAATTGCTTTTCATCCAAAGAAAAAATAAGCCTTTAACCAAATAGTTCATTTTTTAACAAAAGAACTGAATTTTTTGTTAAAATGATGAATCTTTCATTTAAAAAAAAATCATTTTCAACAAAAGAGTTTATTTTTTTAACAAACAAATTGATTTCTAACCTAAAAGATAAACTCTCAACTAACGCGATTAATATTTAACTGGAGTACTTGATATTTCAACCAAAAAGAACAATTTTCTAATAAGGAGATTAATTTTCAAAGAAAAAACTCATTTATTGCCAAAAAAGTGAATTTTTAACAACATACGTGAATTGTCAACTAAATAAATAAATTTTTGATTCAAAAAGACAAATTTTATCCAAATTGTTGAATTTTCAACTAGAAAAAGCCAATTTTTCACCCAAAATAGTTAAATTTTCTACTGGAATAGTAAAAAGATTGATTTTCAACAAACTATAGTTAGTTTGTTAAAAAGAGATGAATTTTCAATTAAAACGATGAACCTTCTTGCGAAAAAATTAATTTAAAAAAATTCTGCTTTTAATCGCTAGTAGTTGAATTTAAAAAAAGGTAAAATTCTTAAAGAAAAATGTAAACAAAATTATTTTATCATTTAGAAATATATGCTTCTCGGAATGCTACTTCAACTCCAAAAACTACTTGAAGCACTCTCTTTTTTTTAACTTTGGAAGAAGGAACTTTTAAATTGTGACGAACTTTGACTTGGAGCAAGGATTTTTTAATTTTTTTTTCTTCCAATCCCAGGATTTGTTCTTCAAAAAAATTCTTGTTTCATAGTAAAAATTCCCTGTCCCAAGGAAAATTTAATTTCTTGACTGAACCTCCCTGTCTTAAAATAAAAAAGAAAATTATTGTCGCTCATATGTCCTGCAACTGCAGATAAAGTGAGAATTACTTTTCTAAATTAATAAACATTACTAATATAATGAAAAATTTAATTTTTCTACGATCAGAAGTAAATTCCCCGCTTTTTAATTCAATTCGCGGTCACTTCCAAGGCTTTCTTAGTTTTCTACTCAAGTCGCCACCATGATTATAAGTAAATTATATATAATTATATAACTTTTGGAGAACGAAAATGTCTACATGGATTATTAAAAACTATATTATAAGGCTAATTATTAATGATAAAATTTTATCATTGCTATTATTTTTAATAGTTAAGTGATATTATCAATCAATTTTTGAATTTTGCAACAATTACTCTAGAGAAAAAGGTTTTATCTAAGTACTTAAAGCTGTTGCTCTTGGTGGTACGGAACCCACCTTAAACGATGCCACATATTTCGTGCATTAAAATGTAAGAGCTTCAAAAGAGAACTTAAAAATTCTAGAGAGAACATGGAGCTTTAAATGAGACATTAGTAAAACTCAAGAGCATAGTGGCAAGACCGTCAATATAGGGCTACGGACTGAATCTTGGAGCATCAAGTAGAGTCTATATTTCAACTCGGGATATTGCGAAATTACTAATTTTCAAATTAAAAAATCTAATTTTTTGTATTTTAGTCCTCTTCCATTACAAATAACCCTCTCAGGCAGTCTCCTGCAGCAGACTGGAGGACCCTCGGCTGCGTGAGGGGATTTTGGATAGTGGGAGTAAAACTAGCAGACAGACGGCGATCAAATGGGCTTCACCCACTCCGCCACAGATAAAAGATGCAGAATCGCCTGGAAATTTCTGACAGTTCTGACAGTTGATTATATAATTTGAGTATTTGTAGTGCTATGTCGAGATGGTTAAAAAATTAAAAGTTATTTGTATCGCACAAAAGATGTTGAGTGAGATTATTGAATTGCAGATTTATTGTTGCAGTGAATGCACTCTCACATTTGATTTCTGTCGAGAGAAATCGGTTTTAGCCAATGGGAATCTGTTTCTGATTTGAATTCGATTTCCTGATCCATCAGAATGCATAGTATTGAAGATTAATCATTATTTTTAATTTGACTACAACGAAGCGAAACAACTTCTAAAGATTCGGTTCAGCGGAGGTGGATTAGGCCGGATTATTTTGGATTACCCAGGATTACCTCTATGTGTTGAATTACTTTGGATTACTTAGAATTATGTTGAATTATACCCTGTACAATAGACTCACGCGAATTTTTAACAAAAAATTATAGTTTTTTAACCACATTGTTGAATTTTCAACAAATTAGGTAAACTCAAAGCCAAATAGTTGAATTATCAACCAAGAAGAATGATTTTCTACCGAAAAAGACCAATTTTCAACAAAATGCATCATACATTTTCCACTAAAAAGGGAATGGTTAAATATTCAGTTACAAAATTAAATTTAATACAAAAATAACGATTTTTCAATATAAAAGTTGATTTTCACGCAAAAATGAATCTTTTAAGCAAAGCTCTTTAATTTTCAATAAACTATATTAATTTTTTACTGAATAGTTTTTTTTTAACTATAAATATTTGTGTTTTGAACTAAAAGAAATAAGCCAAAAAATAAAATTTTTAGAAAGTATTTCATCTTTCGATCAAGTCATGGAAATTTCAGTCAAGAAGATAAATTTTCAAACAAAACACCATATAATAACAAAACACCTGCATTTTAAAGCAAATAGCTCAATCTTCTGTTAAAAAAGTTAATGTAAAACTAAAAAAAAAACGAATTTTTAAAAAAATTATTTCATTTCTTATGAAAATATTTCAATTTTCAACCAAGAAGATGAATTTTCAAACAACAAAATTAAGTTCCTTTCAGAAAAGTTCAATTTCAACAAAATGCAGAAATTTTCAATACAAAATTTTCAACTAATAATTTTTAACTAACTTATGTAAAAAAAAAACAATTCACCTTTTAACCATAAAGAATACTTTTGAACAAAATCGTTTAATTTTTCCCATAGTACATTAATTTTCTACCAAAAAATAAGCATATTCAATAAAATACTTGCATTTTCTATAAAAAGTTAAATTTTCAACTAAAAAAGATAATTTGTCAACCCAAAATGAAATAGTTACATTTTGAAGTTAAAATATTAATTGTTAATAAAAAAAATGTTGTTTAAAAGACAAATTTTTGAAGAAATGCATGAATTTTAAACCAAATAGTTGAGTGTTCGACTAAAAAGGACAAATTCTCAATCAAAAATATAATGTCTAAATTTTTAGTAAAACAAATAATTTTAATCATAGTTTAATTTTTATTTAAAAAGATCAATTTGCAATACAAAATTTATGATTTTAGTTTTTGAAGTTCAAGAAGACCATGAAGAACTTTTCCAACAATATAGTTGAAAAATTTACTTTTCATCAAAATATTTCACTTTTCGACCAAGAAGATGAATTTTCAAGCAAGAAGATTAACTTTCTACAAAAAAATTAATTTTGAAGGAAAAAATTAAATTTCAATCAAACCATTTTTGATTAAATTCAAGAATCTTCAACCAGTAAATTATAACTTTGACATTGCAGTTTAACTTTCAACCAAGTAGTTAAATTTTCAACTAAAAACAAAAACAATTTTTAATGAAAAAATGGAACAGTTAAATTACCAGTTGATAAAAATTAATTTTCACCCATAAGAAACAATAGAATTTTCAACAACATAATTCAATTTTATACTAAAACAGTGGAATTTTAAGTTAAAAAAGATGAATTTTCAGCAAAACTGTTAAACTTCTTATCAAGCAGATTAATTTTTTTCATTAAATAATGGAATTTTCAACAAAAAATCTTTACCTGAAAAATCAAAATCTTCTATTAAAAAAGGTAAAGTTTAGAATCAGAAATGGAATAGTTAAATTTTCAGTTGAGAAAATTAATTTTGAAAAACAAAAAATAATTAATTTTTCAACAGAATAGTTGAAAGCCATTTGAAATACCTATGTGAATTACTCCGAATTAACTGGATTACTGCGGGTTACAAGTTTCTTACTTTGAATAAACCGTTTTACAAGTGGATCATTCTAGATTATGTTAGATTACAAGTGTACTCTCGCGGATAGCAAATGGATTATTTTGGATCACATGTGCATTACTCAAGCTAACAAATGGATTACTCCGAATTATCTAGATTACTTTGTTTTTCAAGGTAATTACTTCAAATAATCCGCTTTACAAGTAGATTACCCTGGATTATAGGTAGATTATGTTATATTACAAGTGGACTCTCGCGGATAGCAAATGGATTACTTTTGCCCACAAGTGGATTTCTCCTGCTTACAAATGAATTACCCCGATTTATTCAGAATACTTTTCATTTCAAGTGAATTACTTCGAATAATCTGACCTACAAGTGGATTACCATAGAGTATAGGTGGATTATACTAGATCACAAGTGGATTACCGTGGATATCAAATTTATTACTTTGAATTATCTATAATACTTTGCATTTCAAATGAATTACTTCGAATAATCTGGGCCACAAGTGGATTACCCTGGAGTATAGGTGGATTAAACTAGATTACAAGTGGATTACCGTGGATATCAAATTGATTACTAAAGATAACAAGTGAATTACTCGTCCGATGTTCAAGTAAATTACCATGTACGAGGGTAGTTCAATAAGTCCTTAGAATGAAGTATAAAAACAATTTTTTTTGGGTAAATTTTTTTTTATTTTTCAACATAATCTCCTTGGAGCTC
>NC_046658.1:182482586-182499634 GCF_010883055.1 Belonocnema kinseyi
TAGTCGGGAGTGGTGCTGACTGAAAACAGATGATTTGGAGCGATTCGCGCGCCATCTGTTGGTCATTCTAAGGACTTATTGAACTACCCTCGTATTATATTTGGATCTAGCTGAATTACAAATAGATTTCAGTGGATAGAAAATGAATTACTCGGATTGCAAGTGGATTAATTTGGATCACAAGTAGATTACTCCAGACTGAAAACGGATCCTTCGAATTATCTGGATTACTCTGGGTTTCAAGTTAATTACTTCGAAAAATCAGTGTAACACGTAGATTACCCTGGATTATAGGTGGATTATGCTGGATTACAAGTAGATTCCCGTGGATAGAAAATGCATTACTCCGTTTCACACATGAATTACTCTAAATTATCTATAATACTTTGCATTTCAAATGGATTACTTTGAATAATCTGGGCTACAAGTGGATTACCCTGGAGCATAAATGGATTACACTAGATTACAAGTATTTAACTGTGGATAGCAAATGAATAACTTAGGATAACAAGGGTATTACTAGTGATTACAAATGGATTAATCAAAACTACCTGGATTACTCTGTAGTTCAAGATATCTACTAAGAATAATCCGTTTCCAAGTGAATTACACTGGATTATATTTGGATTTCGCTAAATTACAAGTGGATTTCACTTAATAAAAAATGAATTACTCGGGATTAAAAGTGGATTACTTTGAATCACAAGTGGACTACTCCAGCTTGCAAATCCAGTACTCCGAATTATCTGGATTACTCTGGATTTCAAGATAATTACTGCGGATAATCCGGTGTACAAGTAATTTACTCTGAATTATAGGTGGATTATGTTAGGTTATAAGTGGACTCTCTCGGATAGCAAATGGATTACTTTGGATGACAAGTGGATTTCTCCTGCTTACGAATGAATTACTCCAAACTACCTGCATTACTCTGTATTTTAAGTTAATTACTTCAAATAATCCGATTTACAAGTGAATTTCAGTAGATAGAAAACAAGGCACTTTGGATTGCAAGTAAATTGATTTGGATCACAAGTGGATTAATCCAGCTTACAAATGCATTACTCCGAATTATCTGGATTACTCTGGGTTTCAAGCTAATTACTTCGAATAATCTAGTTTACAAGTAGATTACTGTGGATTATTAGTGAATTACGCTGGATTACAACTGGATTCCCGTGGATAGAAAATAGATTACTCCTGCTGACAAATGAATTACTGTGGATTATCTAGAATACTTTGCATTTCAAGTGAATTACTTCGAATAATCTGGACTACAAGTGGATTACACTAGATTCCAAGTAGATTACTGTGGATATCAAATGGATTACTTAGGATAACAAGGGTATCACTCCTGATTACAAATGCATTACTCAAAATTACCTGGATTACTCTGTATTTCAAGTTATCTACTACGAATATTCCAATTTACCAGTGGATTTTCATGGATTATATTTGGATTCCGTTCAATTACAAGTAGATTTCAGTAAATAAAAATGAATCACTTGGGATTAAAAGTGGATTACTTTGGATCACAAGTGGATTATTCCAGCTTATAAATGCATTACTCCGAATTTTCTGGATTACTCTGGGTTTCAAGTTAATTCCTTCGAAAAATCAGTGTAACACGTAGATTACCCTGGATTATAGGTGGATTATGCTGGATTACAAGTAGATTCCCGTGGATAGAAAATGCATTACTCCGTCTCACACATGAATTACTCTAAATTATCTATAATACTTTGCATTTCAAATGGATTACTTTGAATAATCTGGGCTACAAGTGGATTACCCTGGAGCATAAATGGATTACACTAGATTACAAGGGGTTAACTGTGGATAGCAAATGGATAACTTAGGATAACAAGGGTATTACTAGTGATTACAAATGGATTACTCAAAATTATATGGATTGCTCTACAATTCAAGTTATCTACTACGAATAATCCGCTTTACAAGTATATTACTGTGGATTATATTTTAATTTCGTGGAATTACAAGTGGATTTCAGTGCATAGAAAGTAAATAACTTGGGCGACAAGTGGATTACTTTGGATCACAAGTGGATTACTCCTGCTCACAAGTGGATTACTTTGAAATTATCTGGATTATTCTGGGTTTAAAGTTAATTACTTCTAAAAGTCAGTTTAACAAGTAGATTACCCGGGATCATAGGTGGATTCCACTGGATTACAAGTGGATTCCTTTGTATAGCAAATGGATTACTGCGGCTAACAAGTTAGTTACTTCTGATTACAAATATATTGCTCTGAATTACTTGGATGACTCTATATATCAAGCAAATTACTTCGAATAATACGATTTACAAGTGGATTCCCGTAAAAAGCAAATGGATGACTTCGGATAACAAGTGGATTTCCCCTGATTACAAATTGATTACTCCGAATTACCTGGATTACTCTCTCTTTTAAGTTAATTACTTCGAATAATGTGGGTTAAAAGTGGATTACCTTGGATTATAGATGGATTAAGCTGGATTGCAAGTGGATAATAAATGAATTACTTCGGGCCACAAGTGGATTACTCCAGTTTACTAATGGTTTACTCTGAATTACGCGAATAACTTCGGATTACAAGTGGATAATAAATAACAGATATCAGTTTGAATAACTGAGCTATCCAGCTGATCTTCATACATTTTCCCCCTCGCAATCAATTAATCGGCTACCCGATTTTTTGCTAGGAAATTCTCAAAAATTCAAATACACATAAGACATCGTGTTAAAAGGGTTTGCTCCAAATTGTTTTTTTGTTGGTATCAATACCTTTAGATTAAATTTTCAAATCCAATTAAAAATTAATACTTTTATGATTAAATGATGCTTTTGTGATACTCACGAATCCATGAAAGCCTAACTTTAAAACTAAAACTTTGGTTTCTCGGACCTGAATAATTTTGGTCATCAAACAGTTTTCCTTTGTATTCAGTAGCTCATGATCTCGGGGATGGATCATCAGTTTATATTTTAGTGAAGTATTTCGTGTCGTATCACTGTCTTAATTCGATTCGGACAGGGCAAAAAAGAAGTTTCAACCTTTTATGATCACCTTCTGACAATATTTCCTCATAACTAGAAGCTTCTTTTCTATCGAGCTTAGATTGGTATCGACAATGTCTTTTCGCTCTCCTGTATAATTGACATTTTGTCAGGTACCTTCTTTTGCCTTTCCACCCTTCAATTCTAGGCCAATTTGAAACATAAAATAGGAGAATCAACAGAAACAACTTTTCTTTGCTCGATTCAAATGGTTCAATCAATTTGAGGATTTTTCAGTCCGCCCTATCATGTGTCCCTCAAAAATATTACAAGAATTATTCATTACGTTTTTTTGGAAGACCTTGATTTATCAGTAGCAATGTAGGAAGTTCTTCTATTCACTTGACACAAATATGTCTTTCAAGATACTAACATAAGTATGACTTAATGAGAGTCTAAGAGATTGGTCCATCCACATTGATCACCTTACTATGTAACAGACTAATATTTGAGGTCCGGCTTATGCAACAGAATGTTGATGTCTAGCCAAGGGGTCTGGAAAGTGAAGACTAAACAAAAGTGGATTCTGAGGATAAGTAAAAAAGAAGTGGTCCAGGGAAGAAGACAGTATTTCGCTAACAGGTGCAGGGGCAGAAGGTGATTTAATAGCCGTTACTCTCAAGTCTGATGCTGAACCCACATTCAGTGGCCTTGGAATATTCCAGACACTGAAGAAAAGAAACTGGACGTTTTATATCTTCACTGAAAGGAACGAATTTTGCCAATTTATTCACACAAAGGATCCTCGAATCCTCGGCCTACAAACAACTTCTGACTAAACTTTTAAATCCGCGAGGGCCGAATCTTTCACGATGTTTTTTGGAACCTATTGAGAAATCTTCAGAGGTTTCTTTCTACCTAGAAAGTTTGAAAATATAAGCCGAGTCGAGATTCAGGTCCTCCTACTCTAAATTCTCTAACCTTGGAGAGTTTGGGATGATAAGATGAGGATTGATTTGAATGCAATTCAAGTCCTCTGTTAGTCCTTGAAATATAAGGGAATTTCTGTTTCTGCATCTTTTCAGGGTCAACAGAGGACTTACTCTGGATTAAAGCGGATTACCGGTGTATTCAAAATTACTCTGGATTACCTAAAATTACTCTCAATTATCTAAGATTACTTCTGATTATTTTTTGTAACACTGGATTACCCCTACATACATAATTAATCTGGATTACCCAAGATTACTCAAGATTGAATAGTATTACTCTGGATTACATCGATTTATTGCGAATTACTTTACCGAAAACAGACGCACGAATTTTCAACCAAAAAAGATTGCTTTACAAGAAAATTGTTGAATTTTCAACAAAATAGATCAACCTAAAACCTAAAACTAAATAAACCTCGATTTTTAAAGTAATTATTTCAATTTCCCAACAAAGAGATCAATTTTCAACCAAAATAAAGAATCTTCATTGAAGAAATAACCTTTTCACCAAACTGTTGAATTTTTAACAATTAAGACATTTTTCGAAACAAAATAGTTTAATTTTCAACCAGAAACATGATTTTTTAACAGAGAAGATTAATTTCCATTTTTAAAAACGCACTTTTAAGCAAATACTTGAATTTTCAACTGAAAAAGACAACAGTTTTATCCAAAAATGCAATGGTTAAATTTTCAGAAAAAGAAACGAATTTTTAACAGAAAAGTTGAATTGTCAAACAAAAAGATTAATTTTCAACCAAAAAATGGAATTTTTAACAAAAAAAGATTTTGAATAGAACTGTTTTGAATGTTCAACCAAGTAGATTAATTTTTCACCAAACGAAATGGATTCTCAATAAAAAATGTAATAGTAGATATTTCGAACAAAATGTTTTTTTTATTAATTCTAATTAAAAACAGTAAAATTCATCCTCAACTCAAAATGCACATTTTCAGCAAAAAAGTTGAATGTTCAACCAAAACGGATAGTTTTTAACCAAATTTTTTTATTTTCTACCTAGAAACACGAATTTTGAATATAAAAGTTAATTTTTCCCAAAATAGTGGAATTTTCTACCAAAGTAGTTGAATTTTTAACCAAAAAATTACTTTCACAAAATTATTCAAATTTTAATTAAATAATTAAATTTTCATCCAAAAACGTACATTTTTAACTCGATTTTTTGCCAATATAGATGAATTTTTAATTGAAAAAAAATCAATTTACAACCAAAAAGATTAATTTTTACAAAAAAAAAATGAATTTTTAACAAAATACATTAACTTTCAACATAAAAATGATTTTTGAAGCAGACAGTTAAATTTTTTCACCAAAATATTTTAATTTCCCACCAAAAATGACTTTTTTAGAAAATTATTGAACTCTTAAGCAAATAATAGAATTTGCAACTAAAAAAAAGAATTTTAAACTTCAAAAATTAATTTTTAATAGAAAAATACGAAATTGGAACAAAATACATAAATTTTAATCTAAATGAAATAAAGTTCTAACCAAACGTTTAGAATTTCAACTGAAAAAGACCAAATTTAAACCAAAATTGTAATAATGATATTTTCAATTAAAAAAAAAAATTAGAAATTAGTTAAATTTTTATCAAAATAGTTTAGTGTTTCACTAAAAATATATAGTTTTAGACAAGAAGATTAGTTTTCTACTAGAGAGACAAATTTTTAACAAAATATAAGAATTTTCAACCAAATAGTTGAATTTTTCAATAAAAAATTGTATTTTCAATTAAGGTAGTTGTGCCAAAAATAAGATATTTGAAAAAATAGTTTTTCTATAATTTAAAAAATTAAAATATTATAACTGATGTCATTTCAAATTAAAAACAATATTTTTTATGAAAAAATGTTAAAATTCACAACAACAAAAAACATAAATTTAAATATAATTAATTGTTTGAAAAATTTTGTCCTAATAAAAATTGTTATAATAATTGCAGACATAGAAAAATTTACTTTCAAAATTGGAAACAGTAGAGTTGTAGAGATTGTTTTCCCGGGAAAAATTAGCCGCCGTTTACTAAAATGCAATCATTTTTCAAATTTTGGTAAGAAGCGCAGTCAGACAAAATTCAATTGCAAAGAAACATGGTTAAAATTAATGTTTTTTTTTTTTTTGTAAATTTAAACATTTTTTATAAGAAATTATGTTTTTTATTCGCAATGACATCAGTTATAATATTTTGATTCTTAAAATCATAGAAAAACTATTTTTTCAAATATCTAATTTTTAACACCACGAGTACCTTAGGAAGATTAATTTTCTATCGAAGAAGGCGAATTTGCAACAAGCAACGCGAATTTTCAAATAAAAAGATCAATTTAAACAAAAGATTGAATTGTTAATACTTTCACCTTAACAATAATTTTTTGCCAAAAAACCATGTAACAAATTAGTTAAATTTTTCACTAAAATATATTAGTTTCTAACTAAAAATATAACATGTTAAGCAAGAAGATTAGTTTTCTACCAAAAAGACGAATTTTTAACCAAATAAAGGAATTTTTAACCAAACAGTTGAATTTTCAAACAAAAAGATAAATATTCATCTAATAGCTTAATGGTTAAATTTTCAATTGAAAAAATTAATTTCCAAAGAAAAAAAATCAAAATATCGTTAAATTTTCTACTAACATACATGAATTTTCAACTAAAAATGATTAATTTAAAAAAAAATCGAATAACTGAATTTACATCTAAGAAAATTAATTTAAAAAAAAAGTTCAGCAACATAGTTGACGATTTCGATTACCTATGCAAAATTACTCCGAGTTACCTGGATTACTCTGGATTACAAGTTGATTACCTGGACTAATTAAATCATTTCGAATTAATTGGATTAGAAGGGAATCAATCTTTACAATAGGTGGATTACTTCTGGTTACAAATGATTTACTTGGATTAGTCTGAATTACAGCGGATTACCCAACAACATTTTTTTGTTGAATCAACGAAATACTCAACCTACCAAAAGATTTAGTTGAAACAACAAATAACCGTATTCTATGGCTGAACCAGCAATAATTTTGACAACAATGTTTCTTTCTATTTCCCTTTTTTCAGAACACTGATTATTTTCGATATTAAGTTAATGCTGAATGCTAAATGCTAAATGCTGAATATTAAATGATGAATGATGATTTGCATCAGTTTGCCGTAAGTTCTTTCAGAGGCAAAATTGTAAAGAGATTTAATTCGAGTAGTTTAAATCAGAATAGACTAAATGAAAGAGTAGATTCGTAGGAAGGAGATGGACCGTCACACAATTATGAGATGATTTGTTGAAGATGTCTCATCTTCCTGATGAATATTGCTACTCGCCAAGCACGTGTCACAGTTAAACCGGTAGAAGGCACTTTCCCCGTGCTCGTCACTCACTTCCCAGTTCCGAGTCACCCTGAAAAAAAAATCAAGAGTCAAGAAATTCAAGGCATGTTCAATCGAGGCATCAATCGATCCAAGAGAGAAGTGGAACATGCTCTGCGGAACTGCTGTACCTTTACTTTGGAATCGTGAATTATCCGTTTGGCCTGCATCGCCTCGGCCGAGAGATCTCACGAGATAGCCGCTAGAAATTGACGGTAACAGACGAATCGCTGATCTTTGACCTTTATGTTCACCAGGAAGCGTGATGGAAAGAAAGGAGGAAGGTTACTTCGAGGCTATGATCTAAGATTCTAAGGGTATTCCAGACCGAGATCCAAAGATACCTGCTAGCTAAGAGCTAGGCTAGACCTGGGCTTGGGCCAAACGCCAACACTGGATTGCTGACAATGCCACTTTTGATGACGAGCATGATAGTGTTATAATGTAATAAAACCTGCGACAATCTGTGCACGTTCAACAGATATCGAGTTGCATTTCACAAGCTGTGTTGCAACTCCTTTTACTTTTTAAAGCCTCTGACTTTCCTCTTTATGATTAGCGTCACCTAGGTCCGAGAGGAATGAGAATTGAAACGTTGGATGTTAAGTAATAGACTAGATCTTTATAGCGACATGAAAACTGCTATATAATACGTATTAAGATATGATTCTTGATTAAGGACCCATAAAGTTAGAAATCAGAGGCAGGCACTTAGAAAAGAAAATTTTTTGAACCGGATTAACTGTTTTCTTGGATATACATAAAAATTGGGTTGAATGAAACAAATGTTAGCTGATTCAACAAAATATTTGATTGGTGCAACAAATTTTTTTGGTTCAATCAACCAAATACTTTTGCATTCTAAGAGTTCGAATTTTATTCGCTACTTTCGGATTATTTATCTATTCCGATTCCTAATGATTGCATAAGATTACTCTGACTTACATATGCAACCGAGAAGGATTACTTTTTAAACACATTTTTGAATTTTCAACAAAAAATATTAACTTTTAACCAAATAATTAAATGTTCAACCCAGATGATTAATTTTCTACCAAAAACAAGAATTTTTTGCAAAATAAATTATACATTTTTTACAAAAATTAGAATGATTAAATTTACAGCTAAAAATTTAATTTTAACCGAAAAATTATTTCTACACGGAAAACTTAAATTCTTGACAAAAAATACTTTTAAAATAAAACTGTTTAATTTTTAACAATTTACATGAATTTTTGGCAAGTAGAGAAATTTTCTACTGAATAAAAAATATTTATACCCCATTTTTAACTAAGATCAAGAATCTTCAACCAGAATGATGAAATAGTTAAATTGTCCGTTAAAAAAATTAATTTTTAATAATAGAGTTAAATTTTTAATAATAGAAATTAATTTCCTACCAGAATTATTGAATTTTTAACCCAAAACACACGATTTTTTTAACAAAGCAGTTAAGTTTTAACCAAAAAAGACGAACTTACGACAAAACAGTTGAACTGTTAGCCAAAAAAAAGATTGCTTAACCAAATTGTTGAATTTCCTAAAAATTGGAATAATGTTTGACCAAATAGTTTATTTTCAACTAAAAACATGAATTTTCAAAAAAAATATTAATTTTGTACTTATTATAGATAATATAGATGGATTATTCTGGATTACATATTTAATCAAAATGGATTAATTTTTAATAAAATTCTTAAATTTTTAACGACACAGATTAACTTTTTATCAAATAATTGAATTTTTAACAAAGAAGATTAATTTTCTACCAAAAAGACGAATTTGATATACAATACATTATACATTCTTTATAAAAAATAAAATAATTAAATTGACAGTCGAAAAATTTAATTTTGACCAAACATACATGATACAATTTACAAAAAACAGAATAATTAAATTTAGAGTCGAAAATTAAATTTCCCAATGAAAAATTCCTATTTTTAACAAAATACATGAATTTGCAAAAAAAAGAAAAAAAAATAGTCACCAAAAATGAAAACATTTCATTTTCAGTTATGTGCCATTTTCAACTAAGATCAAGAATCTTCAACCAGAAAAATGGAATAGTTAAATTTTCAATTGAAAAAATTAATTTTTAATAATGTAGTTACATTTTTAATCACAAAAATTAATTTTCTACCAGAATTGTCAAGTTTTCAACCCCACACATAATTATTTAACAAAGCCGCTTTAAATTTGCTAAAAATTGGAATAATATTTGACCAAATAGATGAACTTTCAAATACGAATATGAATTTTTAACAAAATTACTTTTACAAAATAAATGAACTTGTGAGGAAATAATTACATTTTTAACTAAAAACATTAATTTTCAAGCAAAAAGATGAATTTTATACAAAATACATGATAAGTCTTCTCCAAAAAATAGAATAATTCAATTTCCATTTTAAAAATTTAATTAAAAAAATATTTTTTTACAAAATTGTTTAATTTTCAACAGAGTACATTAATTTTTAACGAAATACTTCATTTATTATACATATACATGCATTTTAATCCAAGAAGAAAAATGTTTTCCAAAAATGAAATGGTTTCATTTTCAACCAAAAAAGAAATTTTCAACACACTAGTTAAACTTTTAAACAAACCATTTTAAACTAAGATAAAAAATCGTCTAACAGAAAAATGGAATAGTTAAGTTTTCAGTTAAAAGAATTAATTTTTAATAATTTAGTTAGATTTTTCAACAACCAATATTACTTTTCTAATTATTATAGTTAGATTAATCTGGATTACAAGCGGATTACTCCATACTAGAACTCGATTACTTTGAATTTCCAGTAGATAGCTCCGAATTTCAAGTGGACTATTGCGCATTATAAGTGAATTTCTTCATACTGTAAGTGAATTGCGCCTTTTTGTTTAAATTATTATTAATATTTTTTATTTGTTTCTAATTTAAAAGTAAAAAAGCTGTATTTTATGGCTACTTTTTTATGTGCATTTTTTAAAATTGCTGTGAATGAAGATTAATGCTAAATAGGAAAAAAATAATTAATTCATATTAAAAAATAAAATTTGTATACATAATAATATAATACAGTTGAGCATAATATACAAAAGTGCGTGTTTTGGATACATTTTAATCGAGTGCGAATCGCAGTATCAGTTATGAGAATGTGTTCGTTAAAGCCAAAGGAGCTTTAACAAAAGAGAATTCACAATCATTAAATTAAAGTTTATTGATGGTACAAAGTAGAAAAGCGAGCCCGAATCGCGAGATCCAACAAACGTTTTTTTCTTATGGGAAGTACGTGGTTAACTTCATGGGGTTTGCGGAATCTCAAAATACAATTTTCATTTTTCAAAAAATACCTTTATTTTTTTGTGGACTCAATCAAATTTGGGGGCGATATCCATAAAAATTCGAAGAAAAAATACTTTCTATTGCACTTTCGGACCACAATACAAGGTGTGCATCAACTAAGTTTAACCGACTATCCTTGAAGTTAGATGATATTTACTGAATACTGTTTTATATTGTCATGAAAGTACCTATACTTAAACAAAATACCAATACAACATTTTAAGACTTTTTTAAAACTTTTTAAAAATTTTTAAACAAGCTGACATGAACATAATTTCATTAACATTTTTTAGCCATCTTTGAAGGAAAAAGAAGGCTATTATGCTTAAAACCCAGAAATAAAAATAATAAAAATAATTTTAAAAAATAAAATTGCTACCACGATTTTTGTAATTGCATATCAAAAATATCCGAATATCATCCGAAAAAATTTCTGCAAAAAATGTCCAGAAATAGCATTTTTTACTGATCTTCTGCACCTTTTTGAGCGTTCACATATCACACCATCAACTTTGCATATTAAAATTTCTAAATAAATAATTTTACTTCATCATAATTATCATTTATTTCTTAATGCTCTAGACATTATAGATACAAGATCAAATTTAAATTATACTCGTGAATGATCGTCTAATAATTGAAAATAATTATGTTCTTAAAATTTCGCTACCACACTATAATTTGTAATCTTTCTTACATTTTGAAAGAATCTGAAATATTTTAAGGGTATTTTTTTAATTTTGCAGAATTTAAATAAAATGCAAGAAAAAATTTAATAATTTTTAAAGATTAGAAGGTTTAGAACGTCTGAGAAGATAACAAAAAAATAATTTTCTCAAAATTCATGTAAAAATTGTAAATCATTTTTCATTTTTAAAAATGAACATTAAGAGAAAATTAAAAAAGATCTTTAAACATTTTAAACCATTTTCTAACATTTCGAAAAAGAGTGTAGAAGATTTTAAAACAAACTGTTTTAATTTGGTAAGATTAAAAAATCAAAAAATCGTGTAAATCGAAAAAATATTTAGAAGAATTGAAGAGATACAAAAAGAATTTTAAACTTTGAAATATTTAAATAAATTTCGAGAGGTCTCCTAAGCTTTTAACGAATAAATAGTTATCTGAAATTTTTATATTGTATTATTTTTAATATTATTTTGTATGATTTGTGGTATTAAAAAAAGTTTTAAATTGCTGAATTTTAATTAATACTTATATTAATTAACTTAAATTTTTTGTATGACTAAAAAAAATATTTAAAATGAATTTAGTGTTGCATAAAAATATTGTTTTATTTATTTCTCGACAATACTTTATTTTACACTTCCTTTGTAGGTTCAACAGTTTTAATTATCCAAAAACTGTTGTAGAACTGTTTTGACTCTGTATGCTATTTTTGGTCATCCTTAAGTGAATTAAAAAAAAATTTATAATAAAAATTATTAATATTGAAAAAAGTGCTCCCACGTTTTTTGTGGAAATATGCGCATACTATGTATAATAATAATATTCCGCAAACCTGTAATATCTTTTTTATATTAGAGTTACGTTGATGCTCATCGTGCCTATTGATGATGCTAGTACACTCAGAAAAATGTTTGAATCAAGCAAACATTTGTTTAACCCTGCATCAAAGGTAGAATTTGTTTGATTAAAATAAAATTTGTTTGAGTCAAATAATGATATGTTTAAGCCAAATAAATTTTATTTGAGTCATACAAATATTTGTTTAGTACAATCAAATGTTTGTTTGACCCTATATCATAGAAAGAATTTTGTTTGTTCCAAACAAAAATTTGTCAGAGTGTAAGTTTAAAAATAAGCATATCTATGGTTTTATTGATCATTAGAAAATCTCGTCTGACATTATCTTTATGCCACTTAAGATAAAATTAACTCATCGTTCGTTTTTCAGCTGGCATTCGCCCCAGGTGTAATTTGCAAAATTGCAAGCTGTTTAAAGTCAAGCGCATATTACTTACATTTTTATACTCTCTTCAATGAAAGTATCTAATAAAGTCCTGAATTTTCTAGCCTTATACACCCTAACTTCCTGCTTGGGACATTCATATTATAATAAACTGTCTACACATCGCTTTCTTATGTAAATAATAAATTTAACATATTATAATTCTGTAGATAATTATCCTTAATTTTCAACTGAGGATACTGGATGTAGCTCACTACAATTATCGTATCCCCATAGTAATTTTGGTGACTGACAACCAGAAAAAAACCTAGTTCCTTTTCGATTTAGTCATAAATTACAAGATACTAAAACTACCACGTAAGAATTTTTTCTTACCTTCTTTACGAAAAAAAATCATATAAGCTGTCTATCGATATATATTGTAAATTTAAATCAGTCAAAATTTGATTAATTAATTTTATACACACGGAAAAAAAATTCTTGGGGCGAACGAGTGAATAGAGAATATATTAAACTCAAAGAAAGTGTACGCTTGGATTAGGTAAAACCTTTAGTTAGAAGAGTTACAAATTTAGTTACTTTATGTAAATTGTTCTCGTAAATCAGGAATTTGGGCAAAATTGCTAAGTTGGAATGTTTATTATTTTCGACAGATTATGTATAATTGTATTATCTTCAGATTAGAAAAAAAATTTAGTTGTTATAGAAATATATTAACTTACAGTAGCCAATTTTTCGTCTGGTATCGCGAAAATGAATTTCCCTGAAATCCGTGTAATGCATTTGAAGGTCAAGTTTGTTGTTTTAATCGCGTTTCTTGATATTTCAATATCGTTATCGCCTACAATCGAAACAAATGTAAATTATTATTACTGCATCATAAACTCCATTTAATATTAACAATCGCGCACATTTTAAGTGGTCAAAAGCGTTTAATTGTCCAAAGTAAATCTCAACTGTCACTGCTCCCGATTAGACCATCGCCATTTTATTTCGCTGCTCCCATAATGCACCGGCGCTCTTCCGACAATTGCTTCAGACACCTATTCTTAATATCCCTATTATAGCTATACTTATTAGGGGTTTGACTATACGATATCCCTGGTATATGGAAAATGGTCAAGGATATTCATTTTCGCTGATCCAGGGATCTTTCTAAATTCCTTCGTTCGTTTTCAGCCTAATGTTTGGCTATAATAAGGAATAATATCCCTGTCACAGCTCAATTTTTTTTACCGTGCAGCATTCCTTTGATTAGAGATCAGTCATTTCTACGGTAAAATCTGTAATTTTAATAGATTAATCAGTCAATACTTCTGACTGATTTTCAGTCAGTGGAAGTGACTGTTTTGTCAACTTTGAGGAAATTATAAATTATTTCTAAATCAATTTCTTGATTAAATTCTAAAACTTCAAAAAATTATAATTAAGTGAAATTTACTCGTAAACACATTGATTACTTTGTTGATTTTTTTTCGTTTCGGAATTTAATTTTGTTAATTGAAATTTACACTATTAAATTTTTGATTGGGAAGAGGATTTAACTACTTTATTAAAAATTTGTCTTCCTTGGCTGAACTGCACTTAAAAAATACCATTTTAATTGGGAATGAAGACATATCATTTCTGGTTTAAAATGAACCTTTTATAGTTAAAAAATATAAATAGTTGGTTAAAAATTTATATAATTTGTTGAAGAATCATTTTGTTTAGTTGAAAATTAATCTTCTTGGCTGAAAATAAATTCTTTTCTTGATAATTCGTAAAAAAATATAAGAAGTACATCTTGCTTAAAAATTCGTCTTTTTCGTTTCATGCAACTGTTGATTGCTTGGAATTAAAATCTTTCACAGTTGAAATATCGTCTGTTTTTTAAATAAAATAAAAATCTTTTTTGTTTAAATATAACCTATTACATTTTCGTTGAAAATAAAATAGATCTTTTTCAATTACAAAGTCAACTGATTGGTTGAAAATTTAACTTTTAAATGGAAAATTTATTCGTTTTTTTTTTGTTGAATATTAATATTTTTTAAATTAAAATTCAACTATTTAGTTGAAATTCTACTTTTTTTAACTTTGTCTTTATTTGCAGAAAACCCGTATTTCATTTTTGGTTTAAAATTAATCTTCTCAGATCAAAACTGTTACTTTTTTTATTAAAAATTCAAATAATTAGTTGAAAGTTGTACTGCTTCGTAATAAATATATTTATTTTTTCTTTAAAATTAATCATTTTAGTTGAAAAATCGTCTTTTTGGATGACAATTAGTCTCTTTTAGTTAAAAGTTTAACTATTTTGTTAAAAATTCTTTTTCTTTTTGGGTTGCAGGTTGACCACTGAGGTTAAAAATTGATATTTTTGAGTTCAAAATGGGATTGCTTTGTAGAAAATTTCACCTGTATGGCTTGAAAATTCCACAGTTTGCTTGAAAAATAACTTTTTGCCTGAAAATTGAAATATTTGGTTTCAGTAAAACATTTTTTTCATTTAAACATTTGGAATAAAGTGAACTATTTTAGAGAAAATTAACCTTTTTTTTGAAAAATTATAGTTTGGCGTTAAAAATGCAACTGCTTTGTTGATAAATCGCCTTTTTCTATTCAAAATTCAACAGCTTTATTGAAAATTGGTATTTTTGTGTGAATTGCTTCTTTTTGGCAAAACATTGATTTTTCTGGTGGAAAAGTCCATCTTTTTATAGTTGAAAATTTTCCATATATTTGCTTGAAAATGTAAAAAGTTTGGTAAGAAATTAAATTTTTTAATGAAAATTAAACTACTTGATTTAACTATTGTGTCATTTTTTTTTTACAGTTCACCTCTGGTTGAAAATTAATTTTTTCATCTGTAAAATTAAACTGTTCCAAGTTTAGTTAGAAATTTATATTTTAAAAGTTGAAAAATCTGCTTTTTCCTAAGAAATTAATTTATTTATATGAAAATTCGTATTTTGGGTTAGAAAATCAATATCGTTTGTTGCAACTTTTTTTTTGTTTAATTCCGCTGGTTAAAAATTCTTTTTTTTTCAATTTTTTTAAACTATTTCGTGTGTTCGAATGAGCTTGTCTTTAACTCTGACAACAGCGCCATCTGACATGCAAATATATATCGCGAAGTAGTATCTCAAAGTTATTGGAGCAATATTAATGAAAAAGAGCAGTGAACATCAATTCATTTTGTTTGAAAATGTTATACTACGGTTTAAAATTTATTATTTACTATCAGATTTTTTGTAGGTATTTAATTGAAATTCAAATTTCTTCTGAATAATTGTTGGCCCTGCCGTAGCTGCCCAGTAGGCTCTAGGATTCTACAAAGAAAACAAAAAAGAAGTATTGTATAGACTGAGAGAGTATGGTCTTTCGGAACGCAAAGTAAGACCTTTCATTGGAACACAATCGGATTGTCTCTGTCTATCTCACATAGTAGAAAGAGAGGTTCGATCGATATCAGGCATCGGGAGTCGCAACTTTCAACTGTCAAGTGTTGACGTGAGAATGGTGAAAAATGTGTTTTTTATGGACAGTTAATCTAATATTTACAAAAGTAAGTGATTTTCTGTTAAATAATTTTTTCGTACGTCTGGGTATGAAACTGTACTATGCTCATTGTGCGCTATACGCAAAAGTATGTGCTTCCCACTCTAAGTATAATGCGAAGTGTTTTGATGAAAAAAAGTGACGCGCTTTGGATGATGGTTTAATTTTGGTTTAATCGAGCGAGCGGCAGAGTTAAATATTTAGTTTACCCTTATCGCCGTATTAGAAAAGCAATTTTCAAAATATTTTTACCACGCAGTAAGATCCACCGTAAACGGTCCATACGCCGTTGACTGTTTACGTTCAGATTGGAGATATATCCGGGCAGATAGGTCCAAGGTCAGCCCCAAAACCGGCACTATTTCCAGTTTTTACGCAATGAGATGTTCGAATTTCATTGCATTCTTTATCTAATTAATTAGAAATCTCATGGAAAATATATACTGCATAGTATAGTATAAGACAATCAACTTTTTCCCATTTTAGGCTTTAGAAGCTCTTTAGATCTGGATATGATAAAGCATGATGATGCAATTTTTTCTAAAACCAGTGTCTCCATGAATAACAACGTTGTATCCGGAATGCAATACTGGGAGCACAATAGTCCATGTGCTGCTGAAAGTATGTTCCGGATATGCTGAATAACATGGGGCAATAGCTGCAGACTTGTAGAATTTTTCTTCTAAAAGGCAGTTTGTTTTGTTTTAAGAATGTCTAGTGAATGTATAAGAATATTATTTCTGCAAACGCTATAACATTTTAACTTTTGACACAAGAAGATGGAAGAAAACATTTTGGTGCTATTGCAAGTAGATTTGCATTAATTTTTTAAAAAGTTTAATTTTTAGAAAAATAA
>NC_046658.1:182499734-182504425 GCF_010883055.1 Belonocnema kinseyi
TTAATAAATGACCACTTCTATAAGACACCAAAAATTTCATTACAGCAAAAAACAAGCAGGTGCGACTATTTCTTTTGTCTCGTGCTATTTTTAAATTAAATACATAATTTAAAATCATAACAATTTTACATTAATAATTAGATAAAAAAAATCAATTTCCCGCGAAAAAAACACATATAACCTAAAGTTGCTTAAAATTATAAATTTAATTATTTAAATGAAATGATTTTTGTTAAAAAACATATTTCCGGAAAAACCCTATACTATTATTCAAATTATTATTATTATTCAAATTCCGTAAATATTCTTTGAAATCTAATTTTTACAAATAATATATCAATTTTAAACAAGAAACACTAACATAACGTGACGAAATTTTTTAAAATTGTAAATCTGCTTTAACAGTTAATGTCCTTTTTAAAAAAAAACGGGTTTTCGGTGAAAAATGTTAACATAACCTAAAGTTGTTAAAAAATTGTAAATATTCTTTAAAATTTATACTTATTTTAAATAAAGAACGCAAGCATAATATTAAATTGTTTAAAAATGGGAATTTAATGATTGAATGATAATCTGAAGATTAATGATAATCTGAGAAACTGAAGAATTTTTTCGCTGAAAATTTTAATTTTTGACATAAAACAATACCATAACAACAAATTATAAACCTCCTTTATAATTCAATTACTTTTTCAAAATAACTGATTTTATATAAAAAAAAAAGTTCAAATAACCTCAGATTGTTTATAAACTGTACACCTTCTTTCATATTTATATCCATATTTTCTGTAAAAACCGCTGGTTAACCTACAATTGCAAAAAATTATAAAACTTTTTTGAAATCTAATTTTTTTATTAGCAATGCCGCAAGCTTAGATGAAAAACACTATAACATAAAGTTTGACCAAATGTTGTTTAAGATTATGAATCTTCCTTTAAACTTAATGTTCGATGTTAAAAATAACTGATTTCTGGTAAAAAAAATTCTTAACATAACCTTAAATTGGTCAAGAATTGTAAATCTCCTTTGAAATGTTTGAAATATAATTTTATAAATTAAAAATACCAATTTTCGATGTAAAACGACAAGAGTAAAATGCATTAAAATAAGCTAAACATTTTAAAATTGTACATTTTTGTCGACATCTGAAGTTTTTTTTAAATCGGTTGTATGTGTAATAATTTTGATTTAAAATACCAATTTTCGGTTTGAAACGCTAACATAACCTAAAATTGTTCAAAAATGAGGAATATTATGATTTCCGGTGAAGAAGAACTAATGCAAAGTAAATTTAAAACCATTTAACATTTTTTTCGAATATTTCTGATTTTATATTAAAATTATTTAAAAAATACTAATTTACAGCAAAAAGTGCTAACATAAATAATGTATTATATTTCTAGTAATTTATTACACAATTAGAAAGTTTGCATTTTTTATTTATGAAAATAATAATAATTAATAATGATAGATTCATTAATAATAGATAATAATTACCTTAATTAATTAATTACTATCACCTCATTATTCAATTTTTTAATTTAATAAATAAATCATCAAAAATTAAGATATGAAACAACTTTAAGTAAAGAAAAGTCAATCAGTTTTTCAACAACAATGAATCCGAGATTTTCAAGGGATACCATTCTATCATTTTCTTTATATAGGAAAATAAAATAAAATTTTCTTTATAAATTAAATCCTACGAGAACAAAATGATCCCAATTAAGCCTATATCTTTTGTTCTTCGCGTCATTGTTGAATCAATTATGTTATATTTTTTTGTGTGCAAATCCTCAACAATTTCATTTCTTCTTTCGATCGTACTTTCTCTAAGCAACTCATCATTTCTTTATCGATGGCTGTAAGTTTCCTATAATAAAATTCTAGAAAAATTAATCGTAGCTTCTAAAAAAGGGGGAGAATAGAACAAATTATCAAATGTAGGGATTATAGGGGATTTTGAAAAAATAGTGAAAAAAGGGAAAAAATTCTGTTAGAAATAGTTTTCGAAATGCTTCTAGTGATCATAAGCAATTTTCATAAATACAATTCCATGAAGGCAAAAAATGTGGCAAAGGTTGAGCTTTCTTCTAATGTGCATATCATGCAGGATGCAGTATAGTTTTGTTTTTAAATGTCTTCCAATAAGTATAAGGAGTATTTTTAATTTGCATAGAAAGAGCAATCGATGAATGAAAAGCAGCTGGGTCGATCGGGTCAAGTGAAACTTAATAGTTGGAGCAGTATCGCTTTCGATAATTGTGTGAGTACACCAAGAGTATTATTATCTTCTGTTCAGGAGATGCTACAACGACCGACCTTGCCACACCTTTCCAAGTTTACATCTCATCATCCCATGCATATTTGGACTGTGTCGAAAAAAATTAGTCAAAGTAGGCGACACGCTCCTTACAAAAAAGGGTTTCCGTATGTTAAGACTTTAATTAGGTGGTTTCAAACTCCCCCTCCCAAACTTTCCCTCTCCACTCCTTCTACTTTCCCCTCAACTGGCCTACTCCCCCATCACTGACTTCGAACTTCGCTTCCATCCCTACCCCGACTTCTTCCTCCACTACTTACCCCTCTCGTCTACATCTCCCTCTCATCACACCCACAGCTGACACTCTTCTTCTTCTATTGCCCTTCACCAGCCATCACATTACCTTCCCTACTCTCACAGCACTACTACCCGCATTTTCTCCTCACATCTTCTACATCTCTTATGATTTCCTCTACTTCCCTTTATTTCACCTTACTTTTTCTCTCCCATTTCCCTTATTTCGCCTCTTCTTACTTCCCCTCTCCTCATTTCCCCTCATTATTCTAATTTCCCATACTTCCCTCCCCTTCATTTTTCCTCATTGCCCCAACTTCCCCTACCCTTACTCTTCCTTATTTGCAAATAGTTGCTTTAGCGTAATGTTTAGTTATTTATTATTAGACGGTACTATGCTGCCAGTCCTAAGTCTGGAAAAAGTGGGAAAGGAAAAATATTTTTTTAATGTAATTAGTTGACAACAACTGTTTTCCATATTTTTTATCACGCAAGTAGTGAAAAAGTTTGTCACTGTATGCTGCCAATCCTGAGCCTGGAAAAAATGTGAAGAAAAAATATTATGCACTGAACAAGCTTTGCGGGTAGTGTGAAAGAGTAGGAGGTATAGAGTAACTTGATGTGGTGTAGAACGCCAATCTCTCAGCCGCAAAGGTATTTAAGGGTGGGAGAGAAGAACACAGAAGGAACGGAGGAGCAACTGATGGCTATTCTGAACATGGGAGGGATCTCGAGAGCTGCGATAAAACAACCTTGCACCTAGGTAATCAATTATGTTAATGGAAACAAAAATTTTTGTTTTGAATTTATTTTCAGGACTTCAAGTGACAAGTATGTCATATAAAGAATTGTATAAGACGTCATCCACTAATTAGGTAACACATGCGTAAAATCTGCGAATTTTCAACCAGATACTTGAGTTGTCAACTTAAAAAAAATAATTTATGAACCAAGAATGGAAGAATTAAATTTTCAGTTAAAAAATAATTCATTTTCAACCGATAGAGAAGAAATTTTTCACAAAATAGTTAAATTTTCAATCAAAGCGATGAATCTTCAGTAAGAAATTAATTCTTAACAAAAATTGTAATTGCTGATATTTATGCAAAAAAAATATTTTCATTTTTAATCAAAAGCAGTTGAATTAAACCAAAAATATAAATATTTAACCAATTAGTTAATTCCTCAACCAAAACATACTAATTTATAAAACAAAAAAGAGAATTTTTCAACATAAGAGTTGCATTTTTAATCAAAAAAGACTTTTCAGACAATAAAGAAAAAAAATGTATCCAAAATGTTAATTTTTCAAACCAAAAACTAGGAGTTTTCAACAAAAGTAACGAATTTTCCACAAAAAGATCAGTTTTCTGGCAAAAATAGAATAGTTACATTTTGAATTAAAAGATTATGCATCTTCAACCGGAAAAATTAATTTTGAACAGAGCAGATCAACATTCAACCAATGAGTTCAATTTGCAACCAAGAAGATTAGTTTTCTAACAAAAAATTTCGACAAAATTTTTGACAAAAGAATTAAATTTTCAGTTGAAACAATTAATTTTCAATCAAAATGGCAGTACTGTCTAACAACATAGTTAAATTTTCAACAAAAGTGGTACATTTTTTAAAAATTTACAACAAATTAGTTATATGTTCAACCAAAAAATACTGACTTTTGAAACCAAAAAGAAGAATTTTCGATAAAGGATTCAATTTTCAACTAAGAAAGATTTTTCAGTCAACAAAAGAAATAAATTTGATACAAAAGCTTGATTATTGAAACGAAACAAATGAAATTGTTCAATTTTGAATTAAAAAATTTATTCTTGAACTTAAAAAAACTAAAATTGTGATTCTTAAATTTAAAAAAGACTAATTTTTGACAAAATAGGTCAATTTTTAACCAAAGAAATAAATCTTCCACCAAAAAAGACAAATTTAACAAAAAAAATGAATTTTCAACGAAAAAAACTAAATTTTAAACAAATATTGAATTGAAAAATGTTACGATATAAAACTAAATTTTCAACAGAAAAAAAAGTTTTGTAATTAAAATAGTTCATTTAGAAGCAGCATAAATGAATTTTTCACTAAGACGATTAAATATATACAAAAAAGATAGATTTCTTA
>NC_046658.1:182504438-182516327 GCF_010883055.1 Belonocnema kinseyi
CCCCCCCCCCCCCCCAAATTAATAGTTCAATTTTCATTTTAAAAAATAACCAAAATGATGAATCTTCAATAAAAAAATTAATTTTCAACCCTAATAGTAAAATATTCAACTCATAAGATTAAATTTTTTAAAAAAACATACAAAATTTCAACAAAATACATAAATTTTCAACAACAAAAAAATAATTTTCCACCAAACGAAGGAAGTTTTCACCAAAACGTTGAATAGTTAAATTTTCAGTAAAAAATCATTTTTAACTAAAAAAAAATTTTTTTCAACGAAATAGGGATAATGTCAAACAAACAGATGAGTTTTTAGCCAAAGAGATTACATTTATATAAAAAAGTTAAATTTGACATGAAAAATGGAATAGTTAAAGTTTCAGTTAAAGAAATACATTTTTAACTAAAATGATGAATCTTTAACCAAAAAATTCATTTTTATTCAAATAGTTCCATTTTGAACTAAGATAACTAGGTGTTTGAATTTGCAACAAAAAAAAAAGATAAATTTTCAATAAAACAGTTTAATTTTTAATCATAAAGAGTTACTATTAAACGAAATTGTTAAATTTGCAACAAAATACTCAAATCAACTTCAGCTTCAGCTTATCGGATATTCTACGACTCTGATAGGTTTTTCCTGACATTCTTTAACTTTCCTTGAATTTCTGGAATTCTCTTATTTTAATTAATTCAGTTGCGACTACAAGTTTTTTAAACAACAACTACATTACTTTTTAAAAAATGCTGTCAACTGATTCTTAGAAAGCTCTAACCAATACAGGACTTTCTCCAATCTACACTATTTTTTGACAATTAACCGTTTTCAATTTATAGCGTTATCAAAAATTAAATTTGTACAAAAATTGACATTTTTGCAGATAGTTATCTAAGCACCTGATGGACCCAAATATTTCGAAAAAAGGCAAATTGCATTTGAAAACACGTACTTCACAATAGGAAAAATTTTCCGAACGAAATAAAACCTTTCTTTATGAAAAACATTTTTAAACCGCATTTTCCTATAACTTTGTATGGAATATTGCTGAAATATAGTTGTTTTATAAGACCGTTTTGAGCATTTAATATGTTTCATTTCGATCGGAAAATCTTATTTATGCCTCCATGGAAAATATACTTTCGCGCATCATCAATAGGCTTAAAGCTTCAACTCATAAAAGATTTTTTTATTTTAAACTTTTTTTGTACAATTAGTAGTTTTCAAGTTATAGGGTTATAAACGTTTTTCAATACAAGTGCGCGAAAATGGCAATGCCCGCACGAGTCGGAGAGCGCAGCACGTTACCGAAGGGCGAGTCAATGTGAACCGAAGGCGAACCAAAGGGTGCGTGCTTCCCCCAGTGTTGCTAACGGATCGCGACTTTTTACACTGCGCATGCGTCGCGCAGTGGTGGAGTGAGGAAGAAAACAGGTGGCCTCTTCGTCAGTCCTTTTTTTAACGACGCCTGCGCAGTTGAAAAAGTCGTGGTCTCTTAGCAACGCTGGCTCCGCCTTTCTACTCGTTCGGGCATTGCTATTTCGCGCACTTGTATCGAAAAACATTCATAAGGCTATAACTTGAAAACGATTAATGGTATTAAAAAAGTGTGAAAGGAAAAACGTCTTGTATTGTTTCAAGCTTTCTGAAAATGATCTTACATACTTTTTTTTATTACAAATATTGTATTTGTCAAAAAAAAAACCTTGATTAAACAATAAATGCACCGCTTTTTGAAAAGCTGCTAAGTTTTTCATAATCAGAATAATAGTGGCGAATGGATTGAATCTAATAATATGAGAATTTTCAAAATTCACAAAGATGTAAAAGTTAAGAGAGAAGTGATAGAAGAATAGACGTTTGCGTGGTTGTAAGACAATTTCACACTCATGTTGAGACTAGTTACAGTGAGCGTGATTGTCAGTTGACTCGTGAAGTAAATGATGCGCAGCATCATTTTATAATAGCAAGTATGCGACTCAGCAGTGAGAGATGTATAGCATCATCATGTGTATCCAAAGAGGACAGGACGAATAGTACGTTTCAATAGCTGAAGAAAGTTCAGAGTTTTCACCTCTTAGAGAAAGCATATTACACGTGTACCTTACGCCACGATTAATCCTCTTTGCCGAGGAATCTCAGTGGCTGCAGGCGATTCTATAAACAATTTAAACTTCCCCGCTGCTGAAAATTCGCATCATTTCCAAGCAAATTTACGCAAAGATTATAATTTCCAATCACGCAAATACCCAAGCCACCTCGAAAATTGTTTATAATTACATCAATCATTCTCTTTATAATCAGAAAAATATCTTGTCTATGAAGTAACATGAAAGATAATTCAGACATATGAGGATACATTGCGAATGGTAAAGGTTATACAACATTCCGTATAAATATGGAAACGTTCAAAAAATTCGTCACGCTATCTTTAAAAACTTTTTGACTCCCCCCCCCCATCCTCTTCGCCACTTTAAATTCAATAGGAATCGCTTCGGATTTCAAGTCGAAATATATATCGAAAAAATCTCGATTTTTGTACCGAAATTTTGGTTCAAGTAGCCCCTTTTTTTCGGTATCGTAGCCACATCCTTAAACAAAATAGTTGAATTTTCAATCAAAAAAACATTCATTTTCAACGAAAAACTTTTTGATGTTTCAAGTTAAAAAGTCGAATTTTTCAGAAAACAGTTGAATTTTCAACCTCTAAGATCAATTTTGAACCAAATAGTTGAATTAAAAAAATAGAGACGCATTTCCAACCAAATTAGTTAAGTTTGTAACCGAATAGTTGAATTTCAACTTAAAAAGATCAATTTTCAACCAATTGGTCGAATTCCAAGCAAAAACGATTATATTTCACACAAAAACAGTTTTTCAATAAGAATAAATAAAATAAACAGTTTTTAAATCAATTTTTGAATCCTCAAACCAAAAAAGGCGAATTTTTTAGAAGACAATTGAATTTTAAACCAAAAACTTTTCTGCAAAAAATCATGAATATTTCAGTCAAGAGGAGTAAACTTTCTAGCCAAAAAGACAAGTTTACAAGAAAATAGTCGAGTTTTCGAAAAAGAATGACTTCTTAACCAAATTGTTGAATTTTCTAGAAATAGATTTAATTCGCAACAAAACAGTTGACTTCTCGAAAAATTATGACTTTAAAGAATTAAAATTTGCAACAAAATATTTAAAATCTAATCAACAAACTAAAAATGTAATAGTTTATGTTTCAATAAAAAAATTAATTTTCTGCCAAGGAAGATTTTTCATTCAAGAGAGAGAAAAAATGTCAACCGAGTTGTTGAATTATTAAGCCAAACTGGTGAATTTTCAACAAAACAGTTGAACTTTCAAGTCGAAAAGACGACTGTTCTAAAAAAAAATTTAAATTTTTGACCACAAAGTATGGATTTTTAACAAATAAGTTACTTTTTTATTACATAGTTAAAGTTTCAACTAAAAAAGATCAATTTTTAGACAAAAATGAAATGTTTAAATTTTTTTCTAAAAAAATTAATTTTCAACCGAAAAAAAATTAACAAAATACTTTAACTAATAAAATATATGATTAACAAAGTAGCTTATTTTTCAACCAAGTTGTTGAATTTTTATTCAAAAATTTAATTTTTAAACCAAAACGATCAATTTTCAGTCAAAAATGGACCTAAATTATGAGTTAAGAAAATTAATTTTCAACAAACAAGTCAAATTTGTATCCATGAAGGATTCTTTTCAGAAAAATTGTTTAATTTCATTAAGGTAGATTAACTTTTAATAAAATTGTTGAATTTTCAATCAAAAACATGAATTTTTAACACAGAAGATTAATTGGCTACCGAAAAATTCAGGTCTTCAACAAAATACATGAGTTTTCAACCAAAAAATGAAAAGTTACAGTTTTAATTGAAAAAATTAATTTTTTCACAAATTAAAATACTAATTTTTGACAATGTAGCCCAAATTTCATCTAAATAGTAAAATTATCAACTAAAAATATAAATATACAATCAAAAACGGAAATATTAAAGCAAGAAAAAACATTGATTTTCTACCAAAAAGAGGAATCTTAAACAAAATAAATGAATTTTTAACTAAATAGTTGACTTTTTAGCTAAAAAAGATAAATTTACAGTTAAAAATGGAATTGTTCAATTCTTAGCTTAAAAAGTTAACATTTAACGTATTCAACAACAAAGGAATGAATTGCCCATAAAATTGTTAAATTATTTTATAATAATAGTTCAATTGTCAACCAAAAAGATAAATTTTCAAGCAAGAAGATTAATTTTCTGAAAAAAAGAATGATAATAAATTAGATAAAATCTTAATTCCATAATCCAGGGTAATCCAATGTTAATGAAGCTAATTGAAAGCAATTTAGGTCATCCAAGTAATTAACTGGTGATCCAAAGTTATTCACGTAATTCACAGTAATTTAAATTGTAATCCAAATAGTTTTCAACTATTTTGTTTGAAATTTTTTTTTTTTTAAATTAATTTTATTAAGTGAAATTAAAAATGATTTTTTTTAACTGAAAATTTTACCGATTCATCTTTTGTAGAAAATTGATCTTTGTTGGTAGAAAATTCATGCATTACAAAAAAGTTTTTTTCTGTTTTATTAATAATTAATTTTTCCAACTGAAAATTTAACTGCTTCATTTTTGGTAACAATTTTGTTAAACATTTTTAAAAAAATTTTTTTATTGTTAAATTAACTATTCCATTTCAAATTAATTTTTTTTATTTTTGAATTGTATTACTTTATTAGAAATTCTTTTTTCAGGTTGAAGATTATTTATATAAGTTGAATAAGGTGTGGTTGAAAATTTAATTACTGTGTTGAAAGTTCGTTTTTCGGCTGAAAATTTAACTGCTTACTTTTTAGTGGAAAATTTAAAACTTTGTTAAAAATTCATTTTTCTGTTTAAAGATTCTTAATATAAGTTTAGAATAATTTATTTACAAGTGTAACTATTTTGTTGAAGGTTCATTTTTGTATTAAAAATTAATTTTTTTAACTCCAAATTTAACTGCTCCATTTTTTTAAAAGATGTATTTTTTGGTTGAAAATTAATTTTTAGCTGAAAATTTAACTACTCGATTTTAATTTAAAACTGACATTTTTAGTTGAAAATTGTAATACCTTGTGCAAAATTAATTTTTCCGGTTGAATGATTTATTGATATATGTTGGAACTGTTTTGTTGTAAATTTAACAATTTTGTTCAAAGTTCTTTTTATTTCTATTAATAATTCATTTTTTCCAACTAAACATTTAATTTCTTTATTTCTGGTAAAAATGTTGTCTTTTTTAGTTGAAATTTTTGGGATTTCTTAATCCCGGAAAGAAACCCTTATAACTTCGGTATGGTATCCAATTGTCTGTTCATCCGTCCGGCCATCGTACATTTTTCTATGGGAAAAGAAATGAGGGGAAGGGAATTTTTTTTTGATTTTATTTAATATTTGTTTCAACCTTTTTTTAAAGAATTTATTATTAAATTTTTTTAACGGTTTTTTTTAAAGCTTCTATTAGGACCTAATTTATGTCTTAATAAACTACAGAACTTTTATTTGTAGACGCTCGGCGCCAACTTTGAATAATTTTTGAGTTTTTGTAATAACCCTTCTATATCTATGATCTTAAAATATATATGACATAAAATACCGTTATATAAAATAACTTATGAATCATGTGAGAGAAAAACTTTATTGACGAGTGAAAAAATAAGCAATTACGTTTAATTTTATGCGTAAATAAAAAAATCAAATTTGAGCAGGATTTTGTAGCATATGGGATGTGTGAAAATAAAATAAATGAGGCAATTTTCGTGGCACTTGTGATAAATCCTTTTTATAACTCCTCTAAGTGATTCCGCATGTCCCATCCCTTTTCTCATTTCGCGCATAATATTTCATATTCCCGATGTTGAGGGTATGTAGCACGTCGCACCAAGAACCGTTAATAAAAGTTGACGCGAAAGTGAAATGTTAAGCAAAGATATGTGCGGTACATAACACAACAAAGGTAAATACGAAATAAGTATACGTAATTATAGGGACGAGGATCCCGCAGTCAGTCCCTGAGGTGAGGAGAAAAGAAAAAAAAAAAAGAAGAATCCTCTCATTTTCACTTTGCATTGCGATTAATGTAGCAGGGATTTCTGCTTTCATCTTCGTTTTCCGAGGCCGTAATATCCGGTTCAACCGGATCGTCGCGAACCTCGCTAGGGTCAATTCTATATAAACCTGAAACTGATCTTATACGCAGTTATATTCAATTTTTTATACAAAATTTCCCCACGTCAGATTTATTGCATTCAATTATTCCTCTAACTCTTCCTTGTCGGGAGAATTATAATCCTAAGAATTGCTTAGAATCCTTTAGACATTTCTCTTATAAATCTGCCGTCCTGATGAAGAGACTAAGTGCATTTTTTTAATTTAAGAAATTCAAGTGAGATTAAAATCAAATTCTAAAATCCGATTTAACTTCCAATGATCAAGTTAATGTGACTGAATTCTTGAAAATAAAACCAAGAATTCAATAACCAAAGGACAACCACCATAAAATGTTCCATTTTCAATTTGAAAAAGGATTCAAACTCTTCTAAAGAAGAAAAGAAAAAAATGTATTTTTTGGACAAAAATATTTAGACAAAAATATATATCAATGATTGCATTAATATTTGGTTCTTATTTTGTATTAAATTTTATTCTGAGCCACCCTGAAAAATGTATATCATTTCAATAAATGTATATTGTTACCTTTTATTATATGCATTAGTATTGTAACAATAGTATTTCAATTGTCTTATTTTTATCATTAAAAAATGCGCATTCTATTAAAATAGAAATTATTATTAAAGATTGTATTGCAACTTGTGTCTTTTTTCCATCAGTTTAATTCGTTTATATTCAATATAAAATGTAATTTAGGCGAAAAATATTGTTAAATAAAATTTTATTCTAACTTGTATCCTTTTTCAAAAAGTTTATTTTTTTTTACTTTTAATATATTTTCATAACCAGAGTTTACAACAAAATTGCAGATATTTTTTGGATAAAGAACTTTTATCTTTTAATTTTGTTCGTCGCTTGTGTCGCTTTTCCAAAAATGATTTTAAAAATGTTCATATTTCTTGTACGATTGAAAGAAAATATAATCGTCTTATATAAAAATGATTATTAACAAATTTATAGATCTTTTTTGGTTGCACTTTCCTCGTGTCGTTTGTCCAAAACTTTAACTATTTTTTGTATGATCAAAATTTGAATATCCAACTATTCGGCAAAATTCAAAAAGTGGTCATGATAATCTTGCAAGGCTTTCAAAAATCAACGTTTTTCTTATCTTTTTTTAATATCATGCTTTTTTTGGCTTAAAATGTTCATTTTAGTTTGTTTTTTTGAATTTTGAAAATGCTATAACTCTGATAATTTTCTCTTGATCTGAAACAGTCATCAGGAAAAATTGTTCGAGTTTCCGAGTACTATAAACAGCCATACATAGAATTGTTACATCTAGAAAAAAATGGTCTTACAAAATTTGAAAATACGCTCACTTTTTGAATTTTTGTCCAATGTAGCTGGTTCACGTATTGCTTCTTTTTTTAGGCCTTAAAAAAGTGTGCCAAATCAGAATCCAATCTGTTTAATTTTTCGAAAGTTATCGTGCCTACAGAATACATACTACAGACTACAAACTGCAGACTACAGACAAACACCTTCGTAAAAATAGTTTTTTTTTTCTGACTCAGTGGGTCTCAAAACGTAGAGATTTGATAAAAACTGACCCTTATCAAAGCAAAAAAATTTTTAATGTAAGCAGGCGGGAACAGCGACGAAACCACGAATCAATTGGTCTTGATTCACGGATGTCAGGAAGAGAGCATCGTGGTTTTGTTGCTGTTTCCGCTTGCTAACATTTAAAAAAATTGTTTGCTTTGATAAGGGTGCTGTATGAGCGACAAAACTTTGGTAATTTTTTTGCAAATGTTTTTTTATTGTGCTTTGATAATAATAAAAATAAAAGAGACGAAATAAATAAAAGAAGAAGAAAGGGGATTTCGTCACTTGCCTTCTCATTTTTCTTTCCTCTTTTTTATGTTTGTCCAACAAGAAAATTTTTTTCTTTTCTTTTTTAGAAAAGTTTTGATCTTTTTTGAATCTGCCTTTGTTGATGATATAACCACTTTGTTGCTAAGTCGATTTTTCTTCTGCCTGAAAATTAATTTTTTTTAAATTGAAATTTAAATAGGGTGAGACTCTTCAATTGCGCCGATTTTGGGTCTGACCAGGGGGGCGGGGGGGGGGATTTATTATAGCCCGCTCCGCTTTTGTTTGTTCACGCCTGAGTGCTGACCTGATGGATAACCACAGACCCTGGGGACCCCACCCAACTCCTTTTACACCTTCCTGCAGGGCAGCGTCATTTCTCAGAAGGGCTATTGAAGGGTCTCTTTGTATTCCATTTTTGGCAGAAAATTCATCCTTTTTAGTTGCACAATTTTTGCTTTTTTGACCAATCTATTACAATATATTTAGTTGATACTTCATCTTTTAGGTTCAAACATGTTATTATTAAGTATCCCGAAAGGGAAATGGAAAAAATCATTATTAATGGTGGAAAATTGTTTTTCTTGTGACTAAAATTCCACACATGGTTAAAAATGAACTTTTTTAATTCGAAATTCATATTTTTATTTTAAAATAATTTTTTTTTTACTTAAAATTTAAATAGTCAATTTTTTGTGGGAAAATTGTCTTTTTTGGTTGAAAAATTTTTTTCATTTATTTATTTTTTTGTTAGAAAATAAATCTTTCTAAAAATTCATCTTTTTTGTTTATAATTGATCTATTTCAGTGGAAGATTATCATTTCATTAAAAATGTTGTCAATTTCGTTGAAAATTAAACAATTTGGTGAACATTTATTTTTGTATTCTCTGAAAACTTTGTTTTCGAAAACAACTTTAATTATCCATTTTTTTTATGATAGTTTATATTTTTTAATTGAAAATACAACCATTTGATTAAAAATAGATCTTTTTTATTTAAAAATTCAACTACAGTGAAACTATTCTATAGCGCCGGTTTTGGGGCTGAAGGTTGGTGGTAAATAACTCATTATAGCCCTCTCCGCTTTTGTTTGTTCACGTCTGAGTGCTCGCCTGAGTGACAGCCGCAGATCTCGCGCACCCCTCGTAGCTCCTGTTATACCTATATGCAAAGCGGCGTCAATTCTCAGAATGGCTATAGAAGGGCGAGCTATTGTAGAGTTTCACTGTATTTGGTGGTGAATTGTCCTATTTCGCTCAAAATTCTTTTTTCTTTTATTCTGAAATTAAGTTTCTTAACTGAAATTGCAGCTATATTCCATTTCTGGCTAAATATTGTCACTTTTTGTTAAGAATTAATGTATTCTGAAGAAAAATATTCTTATTGATTTAAGAATTTAACAGTTTTGTAAAAAAAGTCATCCCTTTTGGGTTAAAATTAAACGATTTTGTTAATAATACATTTTTTTAATTCACGTTTCTGGTAAAAACTAAAATATTTTATTCGCATTTTTTTGTGAAAATAAATTCTTTAAATAAAAATTTAACTGTGATATTTTTGTTTACAAATTTTTCTTAATTAGTTGAAAATTCCTTCATTTAGTTAAAAATGTATTCTTTTTAGTTGAATATAAAACTATTAGTTTAAAAGTTGACTGTTGTTGTAGATACTTTATTAGAATTAATTGTTTTTTTGAAGATTCAAAATTTTAGTAAAAAATGTATCTTTTTGGTCAGGAATTTAGAGCGTTTGTAATTTAATTTAATATAATATAGTACCCACATTTATTTTATTAAAAAGAACTTATCCCTATATTTTCTTAAAAAATCACCTCATTCTCCTATTTTCGAAGCATTTTGATTTGATGTTTATTAATTCATCGATTTATTGGTTATTTTTGAAGATTTTGATACTTTTTATGAAAAACGAAACCTTTCAACTTTTCAAACAAAAAGTATACTTATCAACCAAACTGTTTTTTTTTTTCTAGAAAAAAATGTTAAATGCCAGCCAAATACTTGAATTTTCTAACAAACTAATAGAATTTTTAACCCAAAAGACCATTATTCCGCAAAATGAACATCTACAAAGTAGATTATACTTTCACCAAAGAATTGCATTTTCGACTAAAAAATCGAATTTTAACCCAAGAAGATTTGTTCTTTACATAGTAGAATAATTTTTAACAAAATATTTGAATTTTTAACGATAAATATAAATTTTCGACCGAGAAGACTAATTTTCTACCAAAAAAGGCGAATTTAAAAAAAAAATATTTACATAGAAAACATAAATTTGGAACCATAAAATAACGAGTTTTCAACCAAATACAGTGAAATCCTTCAGTAGCCCTCCCTTCTATAGCTCTCACGAGAATTGACGCCGTGACGCAGGTAGTTGAATTTTCAACTGAAAAGACAAACTTACAAATAAGAATGTATAAGTTAAATTGACAGTTAAGAAATTTAATCTTTAACTAATAAAATCGAATTTTCAACGAGTGATGAGTTGAAATTTCAACCAAAATATTTTCAACTAAAATCAAGACTCTTCAAATAGAAAAATGAATTTTTCAAGTAACGAAGTACTTCCACTTTGAAACAAGTAGTTAAATTTTCAACTAAAAAAAATGTGTATCCAAATAACAGATTTTTAACTAAGAAATATAATTTTTCAACCATAAATGAAATAGTTACATTCCCAATTAAAAAAAGAAATTTTTTATTAAAAAATAGAATATTGAACAAAATTTATAATAAATGAATGAATTTTTAACTAAAATAAAGAATTATTCAACTGGAATACTTACATTTTCAATTTTTAAAAAAATTAATTTTTAATAAAAAGAAAAAAGAAAGCAACGATGTTCAACCATGTTAACTTGTTAAGTAAAGAAATAAGTTATTCAAGCAGATAGTTACATTTTTAATTCTAAAAGAAGAATTTTCAGCAAAACAATTACATTTTCAAACAAAAATTACTTTTTAACAAAATTGTTAAATTTCCTACAAATTAGAATAATTTTCCACCAAAAAGTTGGATTTGCAACCAAACTTTTCTATATTCAATGAGAAAGATTAATTTTCTACTGACAAAGATGAATTTTCATCAAAAAACATTAATTTCTACTAGAAAAGATATGTATTACAAAAGTTAATTACTTTGATTACACCTAAATTACTTCCAATCAACCGGGTTTTGTAAGCGTATTACTCTTAATTTCATTGGATTACTCTGAGCCATCTGGATTACAATTAGACTACAAGTGGATTACTCCAGATACAATTACGTTATGCGGTTCCCCCATTTGTCCAAGATTTCATAATTTTTTTGACGATCTTTTTTTCAAAAGAAATTAAGAATTTGTAAGTGCACACTGAATTTCTAAAAATTGATTATTTTTGGACCACTTGAATGCGGGCTGTTGTGAAATGACTATGATTCATTTAAGTTTTGTTAACTATTTATTTTTTCCAAAATTAACATAGTAAATATGCACTGTCTTCAAGTACATCATGCTATTTGAAGATTTTCCACAAAACTAATTTCGTTGAAGAATTCCCATCGCGTCAATCAGGTTAGTTCTACTGGCACTTGGGATACATGAGAACTGAAATTTCAAATATTTTTAATTATTCCATGCCAAAATTTTAAACTAATATTTTAAACAATGCTGAAATGCTTGTACACTGAAAAAAATGGTTAGTTGCGACAAGAAGCTTCTTATTAGTAGAGTTGGTATAAGCTACAACAACTACTTCGATGGTAACAGTAACTAACCAGTTTTGTACGGCAACAAGTCGCCGTTAGTCCTCCTATGAAGG